>NW_020956280.1:254682-276675 GCF_003031625.1 Empidonax traillii | reverse complement strand
GCCAGCTGGGCAGTGCCTGGTGCTGGGTGTGCCTTCCTGGCAGTGCCCTTGTGGTTTGGATCAAGTCCCAGTGTGTGATGGCAGGAGAGAGTGGAGACTCCACTCTTGTCTTTACCCTCAGTAAATCAGTGTAGCTGTGCTGCCATTCAGCTCCCCAAGGGTTGTGTTTCCCATGCTTGTCAAAAGCTTGGACTGTGTCCCCTGGCTTTGTGCCTCCTCTCTCTGCTCTCATCTTGGGGTTGTGTTTTGGGTTTGGGGTTTTTTTTTTCTTCTCAAAGGCACTCCTGACCAAATAAATGCTTTAAACCCCCCTGAACCTGGATGACCCAGCAACATAGCAACAGATTCCCCATTCTTATTTTGGGTGGTGCTTTCACTGGGGAGCAGGTGATATGTAACCAACTCACTTCTTTGCTGCCTCTATTGGCTTTTAAAATTACCTTCAGCTGGGGCTGGGAACTCTGCCCAACACTTTAAATGAGGTCTGGTGGAACTTCAGATTCCACCCCTTCCCCGTTAGCAAAGAATTAAGTGTAATCATGTTTATTCAGATTTTTCTGTCAAAAAGAAAAATTTTCACGTTCTTATTTTTTTTTGTACAATTGCATAAAACCTCCCATCTGTGCAAGGTGCATGGGTTAATGTCACCCGATCTTTGGTATGTTGCTCTGTCAGATAGGAAAGTACTTCTTCAACATTCACAGGAGGAAGATTGTGTTAGAGACAGAAAAACAACCACTGACATCCTTGAAGAGATGTAAATATTTCAAATCACTATCATTTCAAATCAGAGGTGAGGCTATACATCAGTTTTAAGTGACCTGTTCCTTGGTCTGTAAGAAACTTGTTCCAGAGCAGCAAAATAAACAGAAATCCCCTGAATCCATGTGCAGCCTTCTGTTGGAACAAGGAGGTCATTCAGATTAGGCAAAGTTAAAAAAAAAAATAAAATAAAAAATTCAAGCCTAATAGGCTTAAAGTGTTTAATGATGAATATGCTCTACTACCCTCTATCTCCTCACTTATTAATACTGCTGGATGCCATGGATGGCTGACTCCCTGGACAAGAGGACAGCATCTTCAGTGCCTTCTCTCTGCTGTGACACTGCTGTGGGTCAGCAGTGGGGCTGTGGGTCAGCAGTGGGTCAGCAGTGATGCTGTGGGTCAGCAGTGGGTCAGCAGTGGGGCTGTGGGTCAGCAGTGGGTCAGCAGTGATGCTGTGGGTCAGCAGTGGGTCAGCAGTGGGGCTGTGGGTCAGCAGTGGGTCAGCAGTGGGGCTGTGGGTCAGCAGTGGGTCAGCAGTGGTGCTGTGGGTCAGCAGTGATGCTGTGGGTCAGCAGTGGTGCTGTGATTAGCAGTGGGTCAGCAGTGATGCTGTGGGTCAGCAGGATTTGCTCCCTTCATGACCAGAGGTCGTTCTGACGTCTTTATTCTCGCACTCCCCTCGGGTGTGCGTCTCCTTCCAAAGAGCTGCTCCTCTTCCAGCCCTGTGCCGGTGTTCTCTCTTGAGCTGTGAGGGTTAAAGAGTGTTTAGGCTTAAATTTTAAGCACACAAGGAGGGTGCATGGCTTTCCATGGATATGCAGTAATAGGAAACTACTGTTTGGTGGCACGGAGCTGGATCAGTTTCCTGGCTGACCCACGGATAACATCTGTTCCTTTTGTCTGGTTGCCCTTTCCAGAAGCTTTCTGCAGCCAAATTCTGCCTTCCCTTCCATTTTAAGTATTGATAAGGGGGTTATGTGGTCTGCTTCCCAAAAGCTAAGTACTGTGAGGTGCAAAACTGCTCCCTTCAGGAGAAGAAGACCCAAAAGAGACTGCAAAAAAAGCACTGGGAAACTTTTCTTGACAAGGTGCTGAATATGATTCTCCTGTATTAGAGTGGAAAGAATCTGACTGCAGACAGTCATTCCTGGGTTCCTCATTTTAGTGTATTTGATTTTGGTGCACCAAATATTATCTAAAAGTCTACCTTGACAATTCTGCTTTGATATTAGTTTGAGGTTTTAAGATTTTGTGTATTTTCTGGTGACTTATGTTTCCACTGGCTTTTAGAGGTGTACTCTCCAAAAAAACACACAAAAAACCAACCTTGTGGCTCTATGAGAAAAACAAAAGCTAGGGCAAAACCTGTAGGCAGGTGGGAATGGAATCATGGGTTTGACCTTCCCCAGGAAGCAGCAGCAAAAAGAACTCTGGATCTTTTCTAACGTTAATCTGGTAAAACATCCTGGACTCAATATCAGGGGGCACATTTAACAAAGCATTTAAACCCAGTAGAAACGACCTGACCTTGTCTTCTGTCCCCTCCAGCGGATTGCAGCCCTGTCTGCCCTGTGGAAACACTCAGATGGCGGGCTCTGTGCCTTGCTGAGCCAACACCACCTCGCTTCAGCCCTGGGTAACGTGGGGGCTGGAATGGGAACAGCATCTGGCAGCGTGTGAAGGTCACTCTGGGGCTGTAGTGATTGGTGTTGGGATGGAGGGGCACTGTCCTGCACAGAAAGCGCTACCCAAAAGGCACGTTAAAAAACCAAATGAGTTTATTCCTTGCTGTGAGCACCACAGTAAAGACCTCAGTATGTTGGTCCTCTGCCCTGTGGGAAGTGCAGCCTGGTTTCTGTGAGCTCCTGACTGGCTGCTGTGACACCTGTTTGCTGTTAAGTCATCTCTGTCTTGTCCCAGCCTCTTTCTGCCAAAGTGCCTCTTTCTGCCAAAGTGCCTCTTTCTGCCAAGGGTAGGAAACTCCCTTGCTCGGAGCTTATTCGTGTTTGCTTTGCTTTTTAGAGAGACACAAAGCTCCTCTAAAGCAAAAACACAGTGAATTTTAAGCAAACACAGCTGCATGTTTGCCTTGGAGTGGCAGTCATTTCTGTGCCTGTGGCTGCTGCTCCTGTTCCCTCAATCACGATTACCTGATGGTTCCTCAGGGGTGAATCACTATCAGCTACTGTGTAGGTTCAGGTGAGACTTCATCAAACGTGACAGGAAGAAACAGAGCTCTGGCCTCGGCTTTAGAGGTGCTTGCAGTGCCCCAGAGGAGCCTGTGCTTCCCCTGGTGCCTCCACTGCTGTTGCTGAAGCAGCTGTTGGAATCTGCTGCACCAATCGCTGCCTGAGCTGTTTTCTCTCTTGTTCAGCCTCGGAGCATCTTCAAAAGAATCCAGACTGGGACTCTTTCCTTGCTGCTCGGGAGGGGGAAGCGTTGAGGGAGCAGTGGTGCTGTCTTTACTCCCTCCCCCTTGGATCTGGGCTTCCACGGAGCTGTTCTCTGGAAGCTTAAACCGCCGCAAAAGCTTCAGATTTATTTTGCAGGCGAAGTTTTCTGCCTCACCTGCCTGAGGGAATCTGCCTTTTGTTGGAAACTCCTCCTCAGGCTGCTTTAAGCTGCAGCACAAAGCCTTGCTCTCTGGAGGAGAGGGGTGGGTGGCAGTGCTGGGATGTTCTTATCTTCCTGCTGAACTGGCAGGGAGCCGTTTGGGATAAGCTGTCGACGGGGTTAGGGCAAATAATAAGTTCTGTGGGACATGGAGTCATCAATAAAATGTTGGCCAGCCCTTGGCGTGGCAAGTTGGTAAATGAATGATGAGATGGCACTTGGGGTCACCCATTCTTCTTCTTTACAGAATTTGACAGGTAACTTTTGGAGAGGGATGTTACCACAAAGGGAAGGGTGTTCCTGGAGGACAATATATGATACCAGGTGATGTGTCATTGCCCAGAGGAAGGGTAGAAACACTCCAAAGTTGTCAGTCTGAGAGACTGAAGGTGTGTTGGAAAAACCATAGAACAATAAGGCTTTTGTTCAATAGAGATTAAAAAAAAAAAAAAGACCGAGAAAATAAATCTCACCAGAGATTTTTCCTCTTTTCTTTTTTTCCCCAGTTGAGTAGTGATTAATCTGAAATGGAAAATTTTGTTCTGTTACCAAGCTGACCTATAGCTCTCTAGAGCAAGCATAATATAGTTTCCTGTTACATTTTGCACATTTTTGGTTTTTCTCACAGAACTTCTGCTTTTACAATTGCATTGTATTGATTTTATTACTTTTACATTATGCAGCCTTTTACCAAAAGGTGAACAGAGGCTAAACCAGAAAAGACACTTTAATATTTTTCATCTTTCAGGCAAAAATGTCTTTAAAGAACATATTCCTGGTGAAACATTACTGCTTTTTAACTTTATTGAGGGTCTGGCACCGCTTTCACCACATGGACTCTGTGGGAGGTGTTGGTGACAGAACCCTTCAATTAAATTGTGCATTTACACACCTTATTTCATAATGGCAAAAGTTGTTGGGCTTTTTGGGAGGTAAACTCTGCTCTACTCTTTCATCTACTGTAACATATCTCATTAAATCTACACTTTGGGCTTCAGAGATCCACACCTGGGAGTGACCAGGACAGTCACACTAGGCTCGTGACAGCAGAAATGAAACACCTGAGAAGCAGCTCACTGTCAGGGGTCAGGATCCTCAGTATGGCAGCAAACAAAAGGGAATTCTGCAATCCTGGTGCCTAGGATTCTTCTTTCCTAAGCGAAGTGGAGAGGAAAACAAAGAAGGAAGAGCTAAAGCAATTCGGTTTTTCTTTTCACTCACTTCTGAAGCCTTTGGTGCAGGAGACTTTCTCCATGTCTGGTTTGAGCAGGACGTTACAGATCCTCAGCACATGGAAATCTGGTGCAAATCAGAACATGAGGATGCGAGGCCAGCTCATCTTTCAGAAAGAGCTCTAGTGTTGCAATGATTTATTTTATAGTAATGGCAAATTAACACCCTGCCGTGAGCAGCAGAGCTCATCCAAACCACACCTGAAATTGCAGCTCCCACAGGAAGAGCTGAACTGTCTTTTACACTCAGTTTGTGACTAAAGGTCCTTAAGTGCAGCTCAGAAGCACCGGATCTTTCAGCAGTTGGATGAGTCCTAAAGGAAAGGCAGGATATTTCCAAGGCTTGGGAGGGAACCTGTAGTATCTGAATTAAAGTCCATTTATGAGTCATTTACTGTGGACCTCTTCAAGTAGCCTGGAGTCCTCCTGCAATTCCGTATCCAGGAGGACAAATCTCTCCTGGGACGTCCTGAGGAGAGCATTTTTCTGGATAATGTCAGCGAGATGCCATCAATTCTACGGTCATTTTGTGTACAGTGATCTGGGAATCAACAGCTATAAATTGCCATATCATTTCTCCCCACAATCTGTTTATTTATTTATTTTATATATTTTTTTAGAAGCTTGCTAATACCATCCTCTGACTCTTTGCTGTGGCTTGCTTTTAGAGCTCCTTACCCCACGGAGTGTCTATCCAGCCTTGCATTACAGCTATACAGGTGGGTATTTTCACTGTTCCTTTATCTCTGGAGAAACCTTCATTCTAAAACCACTGTGAGTGAAGTTGGACATCGCAGGGTTTGCTCTGGAAAGGTGAAGTTGTGGTTAAGTACAAAAGATGCAGTTAAGAGGTGCCTTAAATGTCCTCTGTCTACGGCTGCAGTGTTCTTCATATTGGTCTAATATTCCCACTGCAACTGCAATATTTGCTCTCATCTTGCCTCAGACATACTCCCATGTGCTTGGTCTGCCGTTCCCGGTAAGGTCAAAGGGAGGAGCTCTAAAGCTGTTGGTAAAACACTAAAAACTAATTCCCCTAAATCCCCCTGACTGGCAGCACTCCGTTTCTACTTGCCTGACTGATTGGTCACCTACTGAATGCCGGTATTGCCAAATCTTATCTCTTCTACTCTTGTCAATAATGCAAATCAGGAGAAAATGGAGATCTTCAGCTGTTCTCTCCTGCTGCTTGTGATCAGCGATGTTTATTGTCCCAGACCCCTACCTGGCTATGCAGCAGCACTTTGCTGGACCTTTTTCCCCTCTCTGGCTTTGTTTCTGAATCTGTAGCAAATTTACACACTCACCACTGTGTTTGTCACTTCAGATTCCATCTCCCACCTTTTCTTTCCAGAAGAAGGAAGTGCCAGACCATAGATTTGTGGGTGCTCTCAGAGATACTGGCCCCTTAAAAACCTTTTCCAGCTGAGCAGTGAATTCTCTGGTGTCCTGAAAGCAGGGGCAGGGGAGTCTCCTGCTTTCTTTGGGTCCAACCCCAAACCTTGCTCTGCCAAGTCCACCACTAGACCAAGTCCCTAAGTGCCAGACCTACCTGTCTGTTAAACACCTCCAGGGCTGGTGACCACTTTCCTGGGCAGCCTGTGCCAATGCTTGATAGCTCAGTGAGTAAATGTCTCCTAATGCCCACTCCAAACCTCCCCTGGCCCAACTTGAGGCCATCCCCTCTGGTCCTGAAATGCCACAAGCTTCCCTTGCTGCTCCCTCATGTGCTTTTGTGCATTGACTTTGGGGACTCAGTGGTGGGCCCAGGGGGTGCTGGTTATGCTTTAACTTCACTTTAGGGGGAGGAGAGGGCAGAAATGCTGCTGCAAATGCTGAGAAGGTAGCCAGAATGATTTACCTGTTTGTTGCTGCATCATTAATAATCTCCTCCTCTCCATCCCTCCCTTTTGCCAGAAGAGGAGAGGGAGTAAGGGCAGGAGGGTAGGGGAATTGTATATCCATCACCAGGACTGGTTTTGAGGGGAAAGATACATTGTGGATCAGGAGAAAAAATCTCATCCTGATAAACAGCTGTCAGGGCAGCAGCTCCACACAGTGTCTGCTGACAGAGCTCCAGGAATGTTCATGAGGAGCACTCTTATTCCAGCTGCCTGGGGTCATTCTGCACGTATGTCTCATGTCCAGAATGGCCTGAAATTCTGGAGGATGACAGATAAGGCCTCTAATGGTGTTCCCAGAGGTTGTGCACCCATGAAGATGGTACCTGACCAGGAAGGAAGGTTTGTGAGCTGCCGCCACGTCTGTCAGAGCCTATTTCTTCTTTCCTTCCCTTCAGATCCCGACAGCAGTCCCAGGAGAGCAGGCTCTGGCTGGAGAGAGGATGCTCAGGATGCCCAAGTCCCTGCTGAAGCTGCCCAGGGTGCTGCTGAGCCACAAGCACAGAGCTCTGTTCATCCTCATCCTCATGCTGGTGTCCTTTGCTTACCTCACGCTGTACTGGAGAATTGCAGAGGGCTCCTACGGCAGTGGCCTCTACGACCCGCCTGGGGAATTCAACTGCGCTCACTCGGTGCCTTTTCCCCTTCCCCACGCCGGGGAGCCCCCTCCTTCCAGAGGGAATGTGTTTTTCGTGGAGACCTCGGAGCGGACCGACCCCGGTTACCTGTTCTCGTGCTCCGTGGAGTCAGCGGCCAGGACGCACCCCGGCACACGTGTGGTGGTGCTCCTGAAGGGCTTGGCCAAAGGAAACGCCTCCTTGCCCAAACGCTGGGCTTTCTCCTTGCTCAGCTGCTTCCCCAACGTGGAATTCCAGCCCCTGGACTTGCCAGAGCTCTTCTCTGGGACGCCTCTGAAGAGGTGGTACTTGTGGCCTCTGCGGCGCTGGGAGCCCTATTTCCTGCCCGTGCTGTCTGACGCCTGCAGAATTGTCCTCATGTGGAAATTCGGTGGCATCTACCTCGACACAGACTTCATTGTGCTCAGGAACTTGCAGAACCTCACCAATTCCCTCGGGATCCAGAGTGAGGACGAGCTGAATGGGGCCTTTCTGTCCTTTCAGCCCAAGCACAAGTTCGTGGAGCTTTGCATGAAGGACTTTGTGAAGAACTACAATGGCTGGATCTGGGGACGCCAGGGCCCACATCTCCTAACACGTGTCTTCAAGAAGTGGTGCCCCACCAGGACTATCCAGAGCATGAGCTGCAGAGGGGTGAGGGCTCTTGCCCCAGAAGCTGTTTATCCTATTCCCTGGCAGGACTGGAAGAAGTTATTTAAGGCAACCAGTGCCTCAGAGCTTCACAAACTCCTGAAGAACACCTATGCAGTGCATGTATGGAATCAAATGAGCCACAGGACCAGGCTAGAGATCCCTTCCCAGGCTCTGCTGGCTCAGCTCTACTCTCAGTTCTGCCCTGCCACCTATGCAAAGATGAAACAGGACTCTCAAGAGCGGCCAAGGCCTGCAAAGTGACCTGTGGGCCCTTGGCAGCAGGGAAATTCCCCAGCTTGAAGCAAACCGAGTGCCTTTGACCTCCCACAGGATGCTGAGGTGTTTCAAATATTCACCAGAGCCTGAATTCAGCCTCTCTCGTTGTCCTTCGGGACACTTGGTGCTGCAGGGAAGGTTGAACTCGTTCATCAGTGTCTCTCAGTCAGTTCTCTGTTGCTGTTCTCAGCTGTTCCCCTGTGCATCAGGGTCTGAGCAGCCTCTGGTGCAGTTTCAAGAGCTGTAGGAACCCTTGGCTTGCTCTCTGCAGCATTTATGGAATAGCACAGAATATGCTGAGTTGGAAGGCACCCACAGGATCATCGAGTCCAACTCCTGACCCTACACAGGACCATCCCCAAGACTCACACCCTGTGCCTGAGAGTATCATGCAAACAGTTCTTGAGCTCTGTCACTTGGTGCTGTGCCCACTGCCCTGGAGAGCCTGCCCAGTGCCCTCTGGGGGAGGAACCTTTTTAAAATCAAAGAATAGAAAAATCATAGAATAGAATAGACTGGGTTGGAAAAGACCTCCAAGATCATCGAGTCCAACCCCTGATCCAACTCCAATTACTATATCATGGCACTAAGGGCCACGTCCAATCTCTGTTTAAAAACCTCCAGGGATGGTGAATCCACCACCTCTCTGGGTAGGCCGTTCCAATGCCTGAAGAAATATGCCTTTTCTAATATCCAACCCAAACCTCCCCCGACACAGCTTCAGTCCATTCCCTGGGCCCTGTCCCTGGTCCCCACAGAGCAGAGATCAGCAGTGTTTCGTGGTTTGTCAGACACTAATCTCACAGCACACTTCTGATTAAACACTACACTGCAGACCAAAAGAGAGGGAGTCATCAATTTTTACTTGAAATGAGTTGTGTAAAACAGCACGTTAACTTATTCTGCTGTCTGGTCCTGTCCATCCCCCATCCATCCCTCCCCTCCCCACCACACCACACTTCTTGTGGAAAAAAAAAAAGTGTGGACTGCTCCAGCTACGAGTCTTCACTGCTGGTGCTGAGCAGCACCGGATATGCTGTTCCAATGTGGTGCCCATGGCGCCAGACAACCATCTGTAGCTCATACTCATCTATCTTCACTGTTTCACGGGTGACTTTTTCTTCAGACAGCAGGAAGATGATGGTGTAAAGGGCAAATTCAAACTCCGGGCTCACACCAATAAAGGTGCTCCCGACCGGCTTCACCGAGCCCTTCCAGCTGAACTGGATGCTCAAAACCTGGTCATCTTTGTCAGGCTGAAAGCATAAAAAAACCAACAGGATAATCTCAAACACAGTTGGGAGAGAGGGCAGGTGGGATTTCTGATTCCAGGTTTTTGAGGGCTCTGCAAGAGTTAGTCATTTTGGAGTGCCAGGGTGCTGTAGCTGGAGCAGAGTCTTCTCCCTGACCTCTGGACCATGTATGATCACTTATTTCAATTAAGCCCCAATGGTGTTGCAATTCCTTAACCACCAGCACTACTTTCGAAATCAGTTTTTGCCAGAAAAGGAAGCTGGAAGGCAGGGTGATATTTATTCTGCTTACCTACAGTTATATACTGTATATACTTATTACTGTCCAAGACAGCTGAGGCTGTGATTGCATCACTGAGCCTTGTTTCATTACCACAGCTTTTATCTCTGGATCCATTTTTCCTGCTTGCAAAGGCACCCTGCTTGTTCTTACCCTGGTTTTGTTCTTCCGAGCGACATATCCCTTGTAATCAATTTGGTTGCGCTTCTCCTGAAGGTAGAATTGCACCCAGTTGTGCAAACCTAAGATCTCTTTGCCATGCCTTGTTTCTCCAACAAAAACATGCTCAAAACCACAAGAATCAGGTCTGTAATAAACAAAAGGACAATGTACAGGTATTTTATGTTTGTCTCCAAGCAGTGGTTTCAACACCTAATTTAGGCAACATTCATAGAATCGTAGAATGGTTTGGCTTGGAAGGGACCTCCCACTATCTCAGCTTGCTCAGAGCCCCATCCAACCTGGCCTGGGACACTGCCAGGGATGGGGCAGCCACAGCTTCTCTGGGCAACCTGTGCCAGGGCCTGCCCACCCTCCCAGGGAAGGATTTCTCCCTGATATCCAACCTAAACCTGCTCTCTGTCAGTTTGAAGCCATTCTGAGGATGTTTTCCGGTTCAGTGGCACTCAGATATTTACCTAAATCAGAACAGCACAGGAATGAACAGGGGCCATACCCATCAAACATACCTGTCTCCTCCTTTCCTGGCGTAGAGCTGGAACCAGATGTCATAGAGCTGATGTTTGAAATCAGCAAGGTTTGGCTTTGCCAGGTTTTTTTTGAGCAGATATTCATGAGCTCGCTGAAGGATAGAAAAGCAAGGTACAGACAGTTCACTTTTTAATGCAGTGTTTTCAGTGATGAGAAAAGCTCTGTAATACTTACCCTCATGATTTCAGTTGCTAAGATAGCATCAAGAAAACGATTGTTTTCAGCTATTTCTTCTGGAGTCACTACTTCAGCTACACCAGTTGATGTCTCATAGTTGTCCAGTAAGGAAATAAAGGCTGCAGAAAAAGAGAAACTGCAATCATGCTCATCCTGATGATCAGGCCATGTGCCTGAGTGTGCCAGGATAAAAAGATACCATGGAATACACCTTGAGACATAACCCTTAGAGAAAGCCATGCCTTTATACGTCAAATTCCATTTTCAGGTGCACTGTTGGGTGTAGTTCTTGAGGTGACTCAAGGCCAGATCACTCCTGTACTTTTTAAAGATCTTTTTAAAGATCAGCATCTACTGAGCTTCCTTAGGGAGCCAAGTGCAATAACGACCTGCTTGTAAAACAAATCACACCTGACCACCACAATTACAGACACAGGCTCAGGAGCTTGAGCTGTGCTGGCACAAGGCTTTGTGGGCATTATTTCAGTGGAGGAAGGAGACAGCATAAACCTACGTGAGATAGCTTGAGAAAAACTAGGGAAGGAAATACAGATTGGTGGACATGCTTGAACTACAGCCCCCAGGAGGAATGCATGGACCAGCTGTGGATGTAGAGCTGCTGCAAGGGCTCAGAGGCTGGGAGCAAAGGGGGAAAGATGAATTTGGTGTAGCTTTTAATGCACAGAAACATAGAATCATAGAATGGCCTGGGTTGGAAGGGACCTTAAAGATCACCCAGTTCCAACCCCTGCCATGGGCAGGGACACCTCCCACTATCCCAGATTGCTCAGAGCCCCATCCAACCTGGCCTGGGACACTGCCAGGGATGGGGCAGCCACAGCTTCTCTGGGCAACCTGTGCCAGGGCCTGCCCACCCTCCCAGGGAAGGATTTCTCCCTGATATCCAACCTAAACCTGCTCTCTGTCAGTTTGAAGCCATTGCCCATGTCCTGTCACTGCAGGCCCTTGGAAATAGTCTCTCTCCATCTTCCTTGTGGGCTCCCTTCAGGTCCTGGAAGGCCACAGTGAGGTCCCCCCAAAGCTTCTCTTCTCCAGCTGAACAATCCCAGCTCTCTCAGCCTTTTCTCAAGAGTCTCATGCTTTTCACTTTGTCGTGGAAGAACCAAAGGGAAATACAGATTCTGGCTAAGGCACAAAAGGATGTTCTCCCTGAGGTCACAGGTAACCCCCTTATTGTGAAAACCCCCTTCAAATGACATGCAGCCTGAGGATCCTCACCACCACCCAAATAATATATGGTGCTAGATTTTAGGCAAACCCATAAACCCCAACATGGATTCATTTCACGTCTACCATTAACAAAAGAATAGGTCTCACTTGCAAAAGTTTTTATGCTCTTCAGGAATCCTTCATTTACACTGTGGAACAGATGTCTGGCTGCATTGTCCTGGACAGCACTGTCCCCTGGCTGTGCTGGACCTGCTTTTCCCTGGGAGAAATACCAGAACAAAACAATGTGGGAAGTGAAATGTCCTCAGAGGAGACAGGGCCTGCCTTTGGAATAATCCAAAAAACTCCACCGGGATTCTTTGTTAGGAATTGTCTTCCTGTGAAACAAGAGGAGACATTGCAAAAGAACTGCCAGCATAAAGTAAAAAAGGCATCATCTCTGATACCTGAAGAGCCTGACATTTCTCTGTTGACTCAGAGATGATTGTGATGATCCATGATTGTGATAGATCGATAGCCAGTTGTGTTACTGTGCTATGCAAATGACAAACAGAAGTAATGTAGAGCCAAGGGTCCCTCCCAACTCAAATAAATAAAGAGGACATTTGTGGACCCTCCTTCCCTGTGCAGTTGTGAGGAGGTTTTCCTGACAGTTTTCAAATTTCCATTTCATAAAGGGCATTCTCAAGGAAAGAAGATAGAAGATGAGTAGCCGACCCTGAATTCAGACCATATCACCTTGAAAATGGAAATTACAAAGCACAGGCAACTTTTTTTTTTTTTTAGGAAAGGCACCTTTGCAGACACCTTTTCCTACAGCACCAGGCTGCCCTTTCTCCTCATGTGACTTGGCAGCTGGTTACCTGCACGTCAATCGTGTAGTCCCTCCCAGGCACGAGGCGGTGACCATCCATATCCCACATCTCACTGAAGAGCTTCGAAAGTTCATGATTTAAGGCCTTCCTGTCAAGAAATGCAGAGAGAAACACATGTGGAAAAAAAAAAGGCACATGTTGTTATCTCTGTAAGGTTCACTTCTGGAGCCTTCTAATGTCACTCCATGTTCTGGGTACCAGCTTGTCATCAGCAGAGGTTTCTCCTTCTCCCCACACCTTCCTGTCAGTGCTGGTCTAGAACCCACACGTTCATCTTTAAAGAATGCAGGTAACCCCTAAGGAAACTTGAGCCTCCCCTAAGGTTATGTTAGAGTTTATTTTTAAAAGTTCTTGTTGGCAAGTCTTCCTGCAGTTTTCAAAAAGCAAAAATGAAATGAAGGTGGTATTTCATTCCTGAGAATTCTTTGCACAAACCAGAGGGGAGCAGGAGATGTTACCAGTGTTACCAACAGAACAGGAAGTGAACAATTCCCCCTGCAATAGATATCTCTCATGTGCTGATCTCTGATGCACATATAGACCTACCCAGGCTGCTCCTTTCCTTGTTTCTAATGGAATTTTGTCCTGCATAATAGTGTACAGCTTTCAGAAGTCTATTCATCTATCTGTCAACAAGATTTTGGAAGGGTTGTTACTGTGATGAACCGCCCACAGGTAGCTCCAAGTGCATCACGTCCACATCAATAGGATCAAGACAATAAACAGAGTGGAGAAGAAGGAGAAGTGGATTAGTCTTTAAATGACTGGCAGTGGAATTAATCAGTTACAGACCAGCATGTGCATAGAAGCCCAGAGAAGAACCACTTAATAATTTTGAATTCTCCTCTAACGAGGAAAAGAACAAAAGTCCTGAAATCCGTCAACAATGGGCATTTCTTTCAAACAGCTGTTTGGGCAACGTGACATGATTTTAACAACTGGTTTTCCCATACTGAATCAAGACATCCTCAATCCAGCTCTGAACCTCCTGATTCCTGTTATATCCTCTCCTTCTGTGCTGCCCAGGGTGGAGATAACTCTCTGCACCCTCCTGCCAGCGGCAAAATCCACGCTCTCAAGCAGGAAGAGCACACAACTACTGAGGTGAAGTCACAGTCTTCTGACGTGGCAGCCTTCACGTGGGCAGCTTGAGAGCCAGGAAGTGCAAAAAGTGAGCCAGCATTTTATGTGTCCTCTCCTCTCTGCACTTCGTGGCAGGCTCAGAAGCTGATGGTTTAAGCTCCGTACTGGAAGAAACAGAAAGCAGCAAACTGTGCTTGGAGAACTGAGACTTTCTGCCCCCCATCACTGAGCAGTCCCTTTTCTCCAGATCCTCTGTGTAGCTTTGGGGTGGAACTCACACAGCCTAAGATTAAAACCCTGAAGAGCTCAAAGCAATCTGCGCTTAACTCCTCGAGAGCTCGATGCCCAAAGGAATTCACGTCCCTGGGTTAGCAGCCAAAAGCAGGCAGTTTACACTAAAGCCCCAGAGGACGTGCTGCAGCAGCTGGGGAGCATAAAGAATCCAGGTGATGTTCACAGAACCATTTACAGTGGGGAAAGCAACCTCTTCCAGAAGGGCAGGGCTGCCACACCTCAGGCTGCCTGGAGCTGTGAGCCTGAGCCATCAGGTACCTCAGGAGGTACTGACAGATCTGCAGGATCACTTGAGTTTGGAACTGGGCTTGAGTAGGTGTCAGCACCTGAAAGGAGGAAGAAGACTTGGACTGACCTAATTTTACTGGGTCACTTTTCTCCTGGGCTCTGGGCCCTCCTGCCATCTGCTCCTCTGCCTCAGCTGATCCCACCTGTTTGAGAGCCATCATATTGTGTCTAATACAGTTTTTACTTTGCAAGTAACTGCTAGTGGTGGATAGGAGTCTGCTGTCTGCTGGCCATCCAAGGTGTGTGAAGCACTAGGGAGGGGGTCAGTTGGGTTTTATTAAAATACTTTGTTCCATAAATTCAGTATTTTATATACACATGTTTTGGTATGGATGTATTTTGGTCAAAGTCACCTATCCAGATCTGTCATCCCTTCACTACCTACTCTTTCTTCTTGGTCTGCTCTGAACAGATTTATCTTGTGTTTAAAAAGCACTGTAGGGCTCTGTTGGACCTCTCCTCCTCTGGAGATGTTAGGGAATATCACATGAGCTCAATGTGTCTACTCAGCAGAGGGTTACCTAACAGATTTCAATCCTTATATTTGTTTCATAAAAATACTTCTACTAAAACTATTCCTGCACTCAGAAAACTTGTCTCAAAACTCTGAAGTTACTTGATTTTACAAAATAAACCCCTTTTCCCTCCTTTATCCCTGCTGGGTGCTACCACAATATCATCATGGACTTTTCCACATTCCTGTTTCCAAACAGAGCACCTGCACACACTGAAAACGAAGGTTAAAGAAAAATACATCCTTGCCAAAGCAAAGAACCTGTTTAGCAGCTTACACAGTCATCTTGTAAAAACTCTTTCTGGACAGTATTTCTTTCGGAGAGGGCCATAAACTTTGCTTACACGTATTAGGTGAGACAACCTCAATGAGAAGATGCTCAACACCTTCATGCAAATCCATGACACACCAGCTTTTAGGGAAGGTTGTCCTGGAAAAGAGTATTGCACATTTACCCTCTGGATTTCAGTAGAACTGTACGTGTGACTCAACCCAGAGATCCTTATCATCAATTCTCAACCCCCTCCCTGTGGTGAAAGCTCTCCCTTGTCAGATTTGTGCTTTCACATAGAATAAATTATTTCTGTGCAAGAAGGGAGGCCAGTTGGATTTTGGCCAGTTGGAGCCTTGCTGGGCTGTGCTTTCGTGAGCAAAGTAACAAGAACACTTAGTCTGCACTTCTGAGAGCTGAGAGAACTTTTGGGGGAGGCTCTTTGCAATAGTAACTCGAGGCACCAGCAGTGTGGCTAAAGCAAAAAAATGTTTTATTGTGGCTTTCAAGTGAAGCATTCATGGTGTGCCTGACTTTTCTGAGTGATTTTCTTGTATGAAACCTTCATTCTAACAAAAAAAAATATTTATTGCTATAAATCAGAAATTACTTGGGACATGAAGAGAATTAAAGGTCAGTGGCAAATAATGTGAGCAAGTCAAGAGTGTCAAAGCAAGAAAAACATGTATTGCAAATGGGTCACAAAGCCCTGCTAAGAGGGTTTGATCAAACATCTTCTCCAAAGTAAATTTACCTTCAGAGATCCTTTGAACAACATCCAATTTTAAACAGCCTTTAATCTTTACCTGGAGAACAACAGCATTCAGAACATCAGAACATTCACAAGAAGTTTCCAATCATGTAGAAAAATGGGTTCAATGTTGTGAAATGCATTCATGAGCTTCTACAGTTAATAGAAGATAGAAGCAATGCTCTCCATTTTCCCCTTATGCCACTGTGTATATCTTCTAGTTGAGTTCAGTGATTTTTTTTTTTTTTTATTCATTTAAAGCTGGTATTCGAAATACCAAAGTTTAAATAAGGAAGGTTTTGTAGCTGGAAAGGAAAAGGCATTGTGAAGGAACAAACATAAGAGTGGCAGTTACTCAGCAGTTACTCAGTCTGTCAAGGTCCCGGGCAGGCAGGTGATGTTTGAAGAAACAACTCTACATTATCTCTACAGTACATTACAGCTATTTTTAAGCAAAATCTGATCTTAGTCACCCTTATTTTCAGCTAAACCAGAGGTCTCAGTGACTTTGTACACTGAGGTTAGCAAAACAATAAAAAGAGGAAGCAGGGCTGTTGCTGTGCTGCATGTCACGAAATATCCTCCCAGACAAACGTACCCCATCCCCACCACCCTTCGTGTCAGAGGAGAAGCAGTGCAAGTTTCTCTTACCCACTTGCCATGCCAGGAAGAAGTTTTCCTCTTAGCAAATACTCTGAGCAGGGCTAAGACAACCCCAGAAATCCTCCTGGTAGTCCAAGGCACGGAGCTGTCTCCCTTTTATACCCCCAGGACTGTCACTCACCCTGACAGGCAGCACAAAAGGGAAGGGACGGGCAGGAGGTGCCAAACCCCACAAGCACCACAACTCACGCCTCTCTCAGCACGGGAACACTCAGACCAGGAAGTCACAGCCACCTGCACCTGGCTCCTGCTGTTCCTCCCCTCCTCCAGCCGGGAATACCGCAGGTGACAGCGGGGACACTCAACCACCACCGCCTCTCCCACCTGGATTTCCAGGAGCAATCCTGAAATCCCTGCAGGAACTTCAGGCATGAGTCAGGGCATTGCATCTGGATTATTTCCTAAGCAGAGTTTAGATTTCTGAGTGACTTTTGGGCCCCAGAAATGAGCACTGCAAGTCTGAAAGCCCTGAGACAGACAGGACATTCCAGTCTTGCTATTCCACGTACAGTTATTATTTGACAAGAGAAGGGAAGATGATAAAAAAATTATAGGTGGGGAAGGAAAAAAACCTAACATATGCTTCTTAATTCTTCTCTGTTCTTGTGAATATTAGGAGGCATTATAACAAAGAAATGCTTTAGAAAGGCAGCACTTTGCATGCAACACCTGAAGCAAGTGGTGGCAGGTGCTGGTAAATGCAGGTACCCACTCCAACACTTGTCCTGAGAAACTTGCATTCATTATGTGCTTAAGTGAACCCTCAGACGGTTTAAAGCCTTTTTTTGTTTGATTGGTAATTTTAGTATTTTCTTCATAATAATTAACTCTTGAAAACATAGCTTTAAGTCTAAACTTTATATATTTATATTTATTTCATTATATTTAATATATAATATTTATATATAAGTATATATATGTATAAATATAAATATATATATATACACACACACAGAAGCCAAAATGGCTTGGTGTTAGACTACCAGTTATAGAAGTGGTTCTGCACCTCTGGTCCATGTACCCCTCCAAAGAATCACATGAGCCAGATAAAGCCCCTGACAGTGAAGACACTGGACAAATATAATTGCACAAGGAATAAGACTTAAAACACATAAAAGTGAAGCTTTCTTATGACACTGATATCTCAAACTTGAATATCTTTAATTTGAACAGAAATTTTCCTTACCATTTTTTACCAGTATTTATTGCAGCTCTGGGTAAACACAAAAAATCCAACGTCCTGGATTTATCAAGTGCCCCAGTTTATCAGCTGAATGCAGGAACTCTTTTTCTAGGTTTTCATTTAAAATACAAAAGCCAGTGGGCATATTCTGTCTCTAAGAAAGTTGCGACTTCTTTACTCCCACTGGCAGAAAGAGCCCAGACAGGAGCCCAGGGAATTTCCATTTACAAGCAGTGACATCACTGGGGTCAGTGTTTAAGTTAATCTTTGATAAAATTGCACAGGTCGGGTCAGCAGCATCACCAGCAATCTCAAAAACAAATGTGTACTTAAATTTGGTTTAAAACTTTGTCACGTGATTTAGACATTGAGCTAAGAATAACGAAGGCATCCCACACTGAAAGGGGTGTGTTCACCAACAGCAATGAAGGACTGATCAAGGGCAAATTGATCAGAGAGTTTGGGTTGTTCCGGGTCTAATGCAGTTAGAAAACCCGAGTGTCCAGAGAGCAGCCTCGGAAAATACGTGGGTTGGCTTTCTCTGCAGAAACCCATCGCAAGGGGGTTTTTGTGCAAGAGTTGAGGCCTGGCTGCCCCTGCTCTCTGTTCCTCCTTTTCTGTCACCCAAAAGAAGGCTGAGCATGTGGACTAATTAGCACAAGAAGTGAGGGAATCATTTAACCAACAGAAGATAGAATATGAATCAATAGGAGAACTATGCCACTTGTTGCCAGTGAGCAATAATTCCTTTGTTTGATGCATGATTCCTTTGTTTGATGTATAATTCCTTTGCTAACATATATATGGATGATGAAAAGTTCAGAACGATCCCGGGGAGAGGAAGGACCAGCGGGACAACGCTTGGACCCGCGGGTGGGTAACTAGTTAAACAAAACCCACTCTCTGGACTTCAGCACACGGGCTGCTCGGTGCCTTAATTTGGGAAGAATTAGGACAAGAGGGCTCGGTCTCAAGCTGTGCCAGGGGAGGTTTAGGTTGAATATTAGGAAGCAATTCTTTACAGAGAGAGTGATCAGACACTGGAATGGGCTGCCCAGGGAGGGGATGGATTCTCCGTCCCTGGAGGTGTTTAAGAAGGTACTGGATGTGGCACCAGTGCCACGGTGTGGTAACCAGCGGGGTCGGATCAGGGGTTGGAGCTGATCATGTCGGAGGTCTTTCCCACGGTGATTCCGCGATTCCAAGAGCCGCCTGTCACTAGGCGGACCGGACCCCGCTCTGGGGTTATTCAGGCAGCTAAGAGAGGGCAAGAGGGCTGCGATGACACAACACCCCCCACTGCCCAGTGCCCCCCGGACGGTCCCTGCCAGCCCCGCCCGGCGTGACGTCACGGGGCGGGGCTCAGCGCTGCTGCGGGTGACGTCACGGGGAGCAGGGAGGTGCATCCCAGCGTGACGTCACGGGGCGGAGCGGGCCGGGCGGTTCCTGCAGCCATGGGGTCGCAGCTCAGCGTGGTGAGTGCCGGGGAGCGGCCGGGAGCGGGGTGGGGTAGAGTGGCATGGCATGGCATGGCATGGGATGGGATGGCATGGGATGGGATGGGATGGGATAGCATGGGATGGCAGCGGAGCAGACCGGTCCCTGCCATCCCCCCCCCCATGGTCCCCCCTGCCCATCCCCGGCTCCCCCCGCAGGGACCCCCGCGGCCTGGCGGTGCCCCGGGCTGTCCCCGCTGCCTCCCGTCCGCGCTGGGCTCCGCGGGGGGCTCTGCTCTTGTCCGGCCGCTCCCACTCCCATCCCTCCTGCCGCGCAGTTGCAGGGTGCGGCTTTCCCTCCGTCGGGATCAGCTGGAAGGGAGTGGGTTCAGATCGGCTCTTAGGAAGGCATTCTTCCCTGGGAGGGTAGGGAGGCGCTGGAACAGATTGCCCGAGGTTGTGGCTGCCCCATCCCTGGCAGTGTCCCAGGCCAGGTTGGACGGGGCTTGGAGCAACCTGGGACAGTGGAAAAGTGTCCGTGCCCATGGCAGGGGGTTGGAACTGGATGAGCTTTAATGTCCCTCCCAGCCCAGCCCCTTCTCCGGTTCCGTGATCATTCCTGCTGAATGATGGGGTCTGCAGCGCTGTCATCTCTCCCGTGCATCACCCCCCTCTTTCCCCAGACCTTCATCCCTGTTTCTTTTGTCTTGGGCACCTGCCCGAACGCTGCTGGGTTTGTGCGAGCGGCAGGACGGAGCTGGGTACAACATGTGCTCGTTTGGGCACGGCTCCTTGCTGGGTGCGCTGAACGGAGCACACGAGGCAGATGCTGAGGCTGCACAAGTGAAGAGATCCCTTTATCCTCTCATCGTTTTCTAAGACAGATGAGAAGAATGTCTAGCTAAGATCACATCAAAAACAGGGTTTGAACGAGGGAGTGAGGGGAGGGGGATTGGAGCTGAGGGTGCCATGGTTTTCGTGCCAAAGCAGGGTTTGTTTGTGTGTGTGTAGGGCAGGTCGGTGCTGGAGTGTCCAGCCTGGAGCTGTGTTAACTGTGCCCTGCTCACCACGCCCCAGCAGCTGGCACTCTCCATGCTACGGCTTTTCTCTTTGTTATCACACCAGGGTCTGTTTCCATGAGTAAAAATTCCTGCTCAGTTACTAATTCTGTGTTCTCTGTTAGCAGAGATTTGTGCAGCTGGAAATGATGAGTCACCAGCTCCTCATTTAGTGATTCCCAGGCCTTTTGGTCAAGCCAGTCACTCTCAGCTGCTGGGGGCCTGATGGTCCAGGGATGCAGTGCAGTTATCTTCATTAACACCATAGTCTGCCCTGTGCTGAGAGCTTGTAGATCATTTTAAATCCAGAGAATGTTTTTCTTAGCAGGCATAACTTTTTATACTCATTCAGCCTTCAGTTCTTCCCCTTTTTTCTCTGCCCACCTGCTGATAGCTTCTGGGTAAGGAACTGAAATTACCTGAATTGGTGGGTGTGCTGTTTCTTTCCAGGCCAGGTCCCACGAGGCTTTAGCACTAATTGACCATGAATAACAAATTACTTTCCACGAGGCTAGCGCTGTGTTCAGATTGTTTGTCAAAACCAAACTGCGTTCTGTTCCAGCACAGTCACTGCTGCACAGAGTGATGATGATGATGCACATTTGGGGACAGAGCGTGGTAATCTCATTTATTGAACAGCTGTGACAGCTGATGACCCCAAAATTATTTGCAGAGGTGGGAGAAAACATTTATCTCCGCACACAGGTGGAGAAAGTGACTTGCAGAGACGGACGGCAGTTTGAACCCCACCCTCCCCCTGCCTTCCCACTCATGGTACTGATATTAATGTTGGAGTTGGCACTGAGCCTGAGGTTTTGAATTTCAACTGCATTTTTGCCAGACAACAGCAGCATTGTTGGCAGTTTTTTGGTCCATTTTAGACAGGCACATTTGTAAATGAAACTATTTTGACACATTAATATTTCATTTGAAACACCATCTGCCTCAGAGTCTGATTGCTGTTGCCACCAGGTCTCATTCCCCTGCTAAATTCTCATGAGGGAGTTTCTTTGCTGCTCTGTCACTTTCTTAAACAACTCTCCTCACTTGCCCTTTGTTGTGTCAGTAACAAAAGCTCCTCCCGGAGCTGCAGTAGTCTGGTGGATCTGTGGGAGTTAAGGAAGAACATTCCTATAAACTTCAGCTTCGTCACAAACAAGCTGTGTGGAGCTATTTCAGTTTGTTGTTTTTTTTTTTTTTTTTTTTCAAATAAACCTGGAAAATGCAGAGTGTGGGTATGGCATGGTGTGTCCTGAAACTGTACACGGTGCTGGTGCATCTTAAACCCCTACAGCAGCATTTTAAGAAGAGAGAAATTACGCTGTCCCTGACTTGCCACAGTTGTAGTAAGAATGATGTAGGAGGTTTGGGGGTTTGTTTTTGTTTTGTTTAAATGATCACTGTCACACTTGCAGAAACGGCATTCTAAGATAGTGGTCAGGTCCCTTTAAAATAAAATGAAAGTGAAAGCTCACCAGGCAGGACTGAGAGCTCACCTTTTGGGTTTTGCTGTAGTCGTGCTTTCCCCCTCTCCTCTGTTAAAGCACTGAATAACAAATTACAGGGCCTGGGAGGATTTTTATAGGAGTTGTTCTCTGTGGATGGAGCAGCACAGAGACACTGGCAGGGCAGGGAGCCCAATTGACCCACTCAGGGACAGGAATCCTGGCCCTGCCCAGAGCTTTCAGGGGGAGCCTTTCCCTGGGCCCCCAGTGATGCCAGCGGAGGCTGCGGAGCTGATTCAGGGACTGGAGCATCTCCCTGAGGGGGAAAGGCTGAGGGAGCTGGGGCTGTTCAGCCTCCAGAGCAGACACTGAGAGGGGACCCCATCCATGTGTGTCAGGGGCTGCAGGGAGGGGGCAGAGGATGGCCCAGGCTCTGCTCGGGGGGCCCAGCAATGGCACAGG
>NW_020956280.1:252618-254435 GCF_003031625.1 Empidonax traillii | reverse complement strand
CCCTGAGGGGGAAAGGCTGAGGGAGCTGGGGCTGTTCAGCCTCCAGAGCAGACACTGAGAGGGGACCCCATCCATGTGTGTCAGGGGCTGCAGGGAGGGGGCAGAGGATGGCCCAGGCTCTGCTCGGGGGGCCCAGCAATGGCACAGGAGGAACGGGCAGGAACTGATCCCAGCAAGTTCC
Organism: Empidonax traillii; assembly: GCF_003031625.1. Taxonomy (NCBI): domain Eukaryota; kingdom Metazoa; phylum Chordata; class Aves; order Passeriformes; family Tyrannidae; genus Empidonax; species Empidonax traillii. The sequence continues at coordinate 254,254 of NW_020956280.1, read as the reverse complement.
AGCTGGACATGAGGAAGAACTTCTTTGCTGTGCAGTGACCCAGCCCTGAACAGATTGCCCAGAGAGGGTGTGGAGTCTCCCTCCCTGGGGATATTCCAGAGCTGTCTGGACACAATCCTGTGCCCTGTGCTCTGGGATGGCCCTGCTGGAGCAGGGAGGTGGCACCAATGACCCTCTGGGGTCCCTTCCAGCCTGACCCACTCTGTGATCTGCAATGCCAGTGGAGGCTGGGGGACATGGGATGCAGGGGGTGAACATCTGGGACATTCAGGGGAGGAGTAGCTGGGAATCCTGGTCAGCTGGAAGTGCCTCAGCGTAGGGGTAATGCCAAGTATTCATAAAGCAAATTTGTGTGTTACACTTGCTGCTATTTGTTGTTGTTTGGTATTTTTTAATAATACTTCCTGCTCATATTAGTATAAAGAAACAGTTTATTTATTTTTTTTTGTGGCTAGATTGCCCTGCCATGCTACCATAGACCTTCTCACCAAAATAACTTCCTCTGGGTGTGCACACACGTCTGACACTCTCTCTGTGTTGCTGCAGCTGCGTCAGGTTGTGACGTACCCAATATGGCTCATCTACACCACCATCATGAGGATCTTCAGGAATCCCCATCCTGCCATCACCCTGAAGGATCCTGAAGTGAAGTATGCACTGAGGCTGATTGATAAGGAGGTGAGTGCACTGAAATGCTCAGAACTTCTGAAAGCTTGGGTGATGTCACAGCAGGGTGAATACAGCTGTGTTGATACTGATCCTGCTACTGGATTGTTGCATTTTAATGTGTTACAGGAAGAGAAGTGTTTAAATCATTGAAAGGTGTTTCAAGCATATAGTCCTTGACAGCACCTGAGCTGTCTCAGCTTCTCTTTGTTAAAAGCACCTTCTGGTACAGAATGAAATCCCTGCTCAACCAGGATTTCAGAGGGAAGTCATGACCCTTTCAGGGGTGGAGCTTGCCATCAGAAGTTGGTAACTCAGCTTGTGGGAGTGGGACCAAAGCCACCAAAGGTGAAAAGTCCATGTTCCCCCTGGATAAACCCACCATCAAAAGCATGAGATGGAAATCCTGGGGTTTCGGGTGTAAAGTCGCACCTGAGGATCATTTTAGTGTTGACTTTTTAAGTCAGTGAACTGGTCATCAGTTTATCAGAAGGCTTTTGATAAAAAGAACTTTGTTTGAGGTGTAGGCAGTGCACTGATAGCTTGGCCTTCACTTGTTCTGCGTGTCAAGGGGAACAGCCACTGCCATTCTGAATCCTGGTTCCGTGGGAACTGAAAGCTTCCCTGTGGCTTGGGCTGGGCTGCATTGCTGAGTTTATTAGTTTCACAAGCAGTTATGGAATTTATTTCCCACATGTGCTGCAGCCACGCTGTTATTATATGCTCCCCACTTTCTCCAGCTTTGCATTTGCAGCTTGAGAGGGGAATGCCTGGCCAGGGGCTTCCAGGAAGTCAGGGCAGTGCCCAGGGATGGCACTGGGGAATGCAGGGATGGCACTGGGGAATGCAGGGATGGCACTGAGGAACGCAGGGATGGCACTGAGGAATGCAGGGATGGCACTGAGGAACGCAGGGATGGGGCTGAGGAACGCAGGGATGGCACTGAGGAATGCAGGGATGGCACTGAGGA
>NW_020956280.1:88336-251523 GCF_003031625.1 Empidonax traillii | reverse complement strand
CACTGGGGAATGCAGGGATGGCACTGGGGAATGCAGCCAGAGTGATCCCACGCTGGAAATGGCTCTTGCATCCCGGGTCAGGGCTGGCTGTAGTGCATCCCTGGCTCCCAGCTTGCAGAGTGGCTGGCTCAGTGCCCTGCCTGTGTGACAGGGCAGAGGCACAGCCTTGCTGATCTGGGGACTAGGAGTGTCTGGAGGCACAGCCTTGCTGATCTCGGAATGTCTGGAGTCTCTTGGTGCTCCTCACAGTTGACTCTTGTGATGCACCAAAATGCTTGTGTTCAGTCCCCTTCAGCTGAGCCATCTCCACTTCAGCTGCTGAGATGATTAAATGGGACTTGGGAACTTGGTGCTCTCTGTGAGAGGGTAAAGAGAGCGTAATAAAAATACGGGATTATTGGCAAAATCCAGCTTTGAAGCGGGAAAGCTGGTGCTGAAGTTTCCACTCAGGAACAGTCAGTGTGAGAGCAGCAGTGTTAACTCCACAGCAGGTGTCTTTCTAGAGGAATTTTTATTGGAAGTTACTGCTCCTGAAGAGACAAAAGTACAGAGAAGCCCTTCTTTGGCTGCCAATCAGTTCCCTTTTCCTTCAGGATTTACCTCAAAAGGAGTTGTTGTGAGGAAAATTTAATCAGTGTGAGCAGAGTAAGGGAAGATGAGACAAACTGTGATGAGGAAGGAATCTGTCTCCATTGGTTAGTTTAAAAATAAATAAACAAACAAAATAAGAGTTACCATATTCTATGGAATGTTCATTAAATTTCCTCTAGTCCCAAAGGGCTTTAAAAAAAGGAAGTCAGTGGATGAGGCATTCAGCTCTGTGCTGTGCCTTTCTGTCTTCCTTTGCTGTTTTCCATTCCTATGAATATGACCTGATTTTTAAAATAGTAGCATAAGAAATAACATTTTATTTACTTATTGCCAAACTTTTGTTCAAGGTATGACTTTCCTAGTAAAAGATTAGAATAATTATCCCAGCTGAGCTGCATACATTGTCATAATTTTGTAATAAAGTTCATATCTAAGTAGAGTGCTTTTTTCATTTTTTTTTACAGATAAATTCAGTTCTTACAGGGAAAATATTTTTAAGGCTCTTAGCATAGCAAAATGAACCTGGTTGCTACTTCCTAATCTTGACAGCCACTGGTGTCTTCTGAAATCATCTTCTGCATTGAAATGGTTATTTCACCTGATTTTGAGAGATCAAAATCAAAATATTTTGGCCTTGAACTACTGCATATTTAAATGAGAATTGAAGAGCTAATTAATTTTTATCTTGTGGCCGTCTCACAGAAGGCAGTGTAAATGCTCATAATATTAAGAAAGTTATCATTTAATATTAATCTGCATATGAGGATCATTAACATTTGGTATTCACATTTTAAATATAACAGCAGAAGGGTACTTATTTCTATTTTTAATCCTGTATTACTTCTGAAATATTTTGAGAGAAGTTTTCAGGGGGTTGAAGGAAAAGTTGCCCTCAGAGCTCACATTTGCATCACGCAGAAATGCCAGCTGGGGTGCTGCTGTCCCCCAGATCGTTAATCCTGCAGGGGAATCACAGACTTTACATCTTTAAACCCCAACCACAGCTTATTGTTCTTCCCATTTCCCCTTTCAGGAAGTCAGTCACGACACGAGAAGATTCCGGTTTGCTCTCCCTTCCATGGAGCACGTGCTGGGTCTGCCTCTAGGTACGTTCCTTAGGAAGAATCCAAGTGTTAATTAGCCTACAGGAGATTTTTTTTCCCCCCATGTTTGGGAAACGAGCTGTTGAATTTCCAGTGCTGTCCCTGTGGCTTGAGCCGGTGTTTGGAGCTTTGCAGGATTATCCTCACGCTGTGTGTAATCTGCAGGGTCTGAAATCTGCTGTGCTTACAGTGAGTGTACATCCAGCTTGTTCCCCTGAAGGGAACACGATCAAACACTGGCCTTTAATTGTATTTTTCCAGTCTCAGCTTTCCAGCCTGTGTTATTCCTGTGGTGCTTGATCCCTTTGCATCCCCTGGGGCACCACTCTGAGCCACTTCTCCTCTGGCAACACGTGGTTCACCAGGTGATCTCCTCCTCACCTCTGACTCTGCAGCCACTCTCAGGGAATTTCTCAATCCCCGTGGGGCAGCTGCTTCCATAATCTCTCAGTGCCATTGGATACAAGCTCCTGCTTGTATAGAAAGCATTTAATTGTGGCTTGTGTTTAATGGTGAATTGTGCTCTGACAGGCTGCTGGGAAGGAGGAACAGGAGCTCCCTGCAGGTGTCCCCTGTGCTGCCAGGTGTGTGGAGGCTTTGCTGAGGGGGCTGGAGGAGCCACCCTTACGCTGTGTCCGTGTCCAGCTTCAGCTCAGTGGTGCTTGCTCATCTCCCAGGTCACCAGCTGGCACATCTTCATCCACCCACTGCTTTGCCTGCGCTTTGTAATCCCCCTGAAATAAGGAATGAACCTTGCCTGAATGGTCAGCTGCTTCTGAAGCTGATGGAATATGGTCATTATGATCATTTGCAAACCAGCTCGTGGTAAAATCCCCTCTTTGTGTTCCCATAACAGGCAGGGGAGATAGTTTGTTCTGTTGACCTAGCTGTGATAAAATAGCAAAAAACAAACCCTTCACCCCCCCTCGCCCTCAGTTATTCTTCACTTGGGTCTCTTCAGAATGTTGAAATTTTATAGGAAAACCTTACAGAGGTTTTTTACACAAAAAAAAATGTTGACATTGAGAAAAGAAACTATTGTAGAGAGTTCAGAGAACATGTGACAGGTGGAAATGTGATCACAGCATTCACATGTTAAGCTGGAGGAGTAGCAGGGTCAGAAAAGAGCTTTGTGTTCTGGGCAGCCTTAGCAAAGAGACCTCCTGGGAAGACGTGGGGGATCTGTGGTCAAAATAAGAACACTTTATAAACTCAGTTTTAACTAAACTGTGGCAGTTTGTAACTAAGATGTTAATTAGGAGGTGTGAACAGCACCGGACAGGTTTCCCCTCCCGTGGCCTTTCTACTTGTCTGTCCAGGAGAGGCAAATCACACCTTTTGCAAATCTCATGTACATTTAAGGGCTGTGGTAAATGTGAAGGTGTCAGCAGAGATGTGACTGGCACATAAAACTGGCAGCAGAGTTGTTTGCCCTTGCAGGTAAAATCTGTGCGTGGTCAACAACTCTGGCAAGGTGTTACAGTGCCAGGAAAGTGAGAGAGGCACAAGTGATGCCCCAAAACAAGGTGGTGAGGAGAACTTCCAGGCTGCATTGGCAGCCCAGGCACAGTGGACATCCCTGGAATAAAATAATCCTTTGAACTAAAATGGCTCTTTTCGTTTCCCTGGGTGCAGGGCAGCACATCTACCTGTCTGCACGCATCGACGGGGCGCTGGTTGTCAGACCGTACACCCCTGTCTCCAGTGACGATGACAAGGGCTTCGTGGACCTCGTTGTCAAGGTGAGAATGTCGTGCCCTGTCACCAACAACCTGCCAGGCATTTGGCAGCCACCTCTCGAGTGTCTCCTGAGATGCTGCGTCATCTCCTGGACCCCCCTGCTGGGCTTTTCCAAAGCCTGGCGAGACCTGCAGATGTTCCTACGCTTTTTAATCCCTCTGGAGTGAGGAATTAACCTGGCCTGGAAGGTCAGCTGCCTCTGAAGCTGATGGAATATGGTCATTATGGTCACTGAGAGCGGTGACCATGGTTGTAACTGATCCAGCCAGTGTGAATGACTGATTTCATTGGTAAGAATGTGATTTGAAGTCTTAGGATAATGTCCTTTTGTTTTGTCTCCTGGCAGCTGGATTACCTAGCTAGGCTACCTGTCATTTGAAGCTGACAGGAATTTAAAATATGAATATCTGCATGGACTTCCTCTCTGAATTTTACTTTTTGAAATCACTGGTGTGGGCTTTTTTTATTTTTTCTACCCCCTTTTGAACTTGGGTGTAAATCATGCTGATTTCTGTGATACTTTCTGTGTTACAGAAATAGAATGGAGAAATTGCCAGTCTGTGTCCAAAAACTGGGGCAAGAGTGGCATTTTAATCTTCTTTTTGTCAGTCAGATCTGCACTGGTATTTCTTTAGGGAGTAATGATGTTCTTTGCATGAGGAGCATGTTTATAAATATTACCTAAAAATATTATTATACCTATAAACCTAAATATTTGAAGGGCAAATGCTCACCTTTGAGATCAGTTCCTTCGTTGTTGTTTTTAACAGGTCTACTTCAGAGGTGTCCACCCAAAGTTTCCTGATGGGGGGAAGATGTCTCAGTACTTGGACAGCCTGAAAATAGGGGACACCATTGACTTCAGAGGACCAAGTGGCCTCCTTGTCTACAAAGGAAAAGGCAAGGCTGCTTTGAAAGATGTAACTTAAAATATAATAAGTTGTAAATAATACAGGAAAAATGACTTATTACTATAGAAGTGCTTGTTGTTGATATTGTTCTCAAACAGAGGGAATTTTCTCCCTGCTGTCATGGCCATAGTTTATACACTGATAAAAACACTTGGCATTTGCACTGCCCAGTGCTGATTTCCCAAGGGAAAATGAACTTTAGGAGCAGGCAGGACTTTTGTGTCACTGTAAAAGATCTCACTTTGGCACAGTGCAGCCCCCAGCGTGTCACAAAAAACCTTCTGGCAGTTTTGTGAGCAGCAGAGCTCCCAGCACGTGGTTTTCCAGAGCTTTGTGTGTACTGCTCATGCTGTCCTGGATGAAGAGGGCTGTGAATACAATAAATACAACATTCTGGGGAGTTTCAAACTCTGTCAGGTCTGGCTGAAACTGGCAAATCAGCTCAAAAAGAGGAAAATACAGAAAAAAATATATAAAAAAATAACACCTGCATGTTTCAGGTTGCCCCTTAAAATAATCTGCACAGGGTAAATAAAGTCTCTGAGCAGATTAATTCCTTTCTGTAGAACTCTTTCCAGAACCTGGGCTTCTGAATATCACTGGGGCTGTGGGATGTGAGCAAATATGAGTACAGGTAGTGATGTGTTGATGTCAGGAGTGAATAATAACCCATGTCAGTGTTATCATCTTGCAGGATTTGTTTTAATTTGTGACATCTTCACCTTTGCTGTTTGCTGGGAGGGAAAGGTAACAGGGCTGAAACAAAGGCAGTTAGGGATTGGAGAGGGCTAACAGGCAGTGCTGTGTTTGCTGATCTCCTCAATGGTTTGCATCTCCCTCTCTCTTCAGGCAAGTTTGATATTCGGCCAGAAAAGAAAGCTGAGCCTGTCCCTAAGACAGTGAAATACGTGGGGATGATTGCAGGTGGGACTGGTACGTGTCTGTAAGGATTCACCCCTGGTTTCTCAGAGCTGGGAGATACATTTTCTCTCACTTCTCCCTCCTTTTGCTCCTTCACACTCCTCTCACATGGCTGTCCTGCCTTTCTCTCCCAGGGATAACCCCGATGCTGCAGATCATCAAAGCGATCATGAAGGACAAAGATGACCCCACCGTCTGTCAGCTGCTGTTTGCTAATCAGGTAATTCCCTCCTCTTTTTATGTCTGTGAAGTTTTACTTAACTAGCAGAACTCCACTCAGCAAATGAAATCCTCTCTGAGGAAGCCTGGTACAGAAATGCAAACCCCGAGGGGAGGAGTGAGCTGAGATGTTGAACCCTTGCCATAGAAAAGCACTGGAAACAATTGGGATTTTAGCATTGCTGCAGAAATGCTGCTTTCCTCCCAGCTAATGCTCCTTTTCCTGTGACTCACTGCTCTGCTTCTAATCCAGTTCATGAGTGTTGGAAAACTCTGCATTCCTTTGGGCAAGTTGTTAAAGTTTTGGGCTGACTTTCAGAGCTGTCTTTCTGAGTGCAAACGTGACAGAGATGGGTATTTGTCTCCTTCAGCAGCTGTGACTCCCCAGCCTTGCAGCAGGGTTTGTATGTGGGGTCTTTCTCTTTGAGGACACCTTAGGTGAGGCTTTAAATATCTCCATTTAATGAGGAGTTGTTTCTGGATTATGAGTCATTATTTGTGGGGAGCTTCACTTCCTGCCTGTGTTTTTTAGCTTCTTTAGGCTCCTCTCTGTTATTCCTCTCTCCTTTCACATTCAGTGTGTCCTGGAGTGACAGGACATGGGGAATGGCTTCAAACTGACAGAGAGCAGGTTTAGATTGGATATTAGAGGGAAATCCTTCCCTCTCAGGTTGCCCAGAGAAGCTGTGGCTGCCCCATCCCTGGCAGTGTCCCAGGCCAGGTTGGATGGGGCTCTGAGCAATCTGGGACAGTGGAAGGTGTCCCTGCCATGGCAGGGGGTTGGAACTGGGTGATCTTTAAGGTCCCTGCCAACCCAGGCCATTTTAATATTCTGTGATATCTGAGTTACAAGCTGAGATTTTTCTTCCCACAAGTTGTGATCCAAGTGCCAAGATTCCCTTTCCAGAGGAGCCCTGCCAGTGCCCTCTGCTGCTGGCTGGAGCAGCTGGGCTCTGCCAAGCCTTAGGAGTTGGCATAAAGTGCTGGGTGGCACTCCTTGAATTGGTCAGAGCCAGTAATAGCTGTTCTGGACCTGCAGCTGTGGGTGCTCCAGGAATAGGCAGCTTCCTGGGAATAGCTGCTGGCACATTCCTGCTCACTCCCTTCCCCCCCAGCTACAGACATAGCAGTGACCTCAGTGCCACATTACTGAGCCTGCAGAGGGTGGCACCACTTTTAGTCTCTACCCTTTCCCTTCCTGCCCAGCCTGCAGCTGTTCCTACAGAAATAAGGCTTTTCTTTTTCTTTTTTCTTCTCTTTTCTTCTGGTCTTCAGTGCTGGTGCATCAGGGAGGAGCAAACTTGATACCCTGGGTAACATCTGTGGTTCCAACCAGAACTTGATACCCTTTTGGTAGTTTGTTCCACATCCTTTTTAAAAACCAGGCAGTCTCCATATGGCAGTGCTGATGATGCTTGAACTGGCAAAGGTGAAAGGGAGGTATTTCTGTGCACTCATGATTTGTTTTTTGGTGAACATTGCTTTTGTAATAGAGCTAAAAAGGACAGGACTTTATTCTTCTGATTCCCTGATTAGGTGGTGGTTCTGTGTTTTGATCCAAGTTCTGCTTTGTTTCATTTTTAGGGGGAAGGCATGGCATGGTCAGGATTTGGGAAAGTTCCTATGAACCTTTTTATTAGCTGTGCCACAGGATAGGCAGGGCAATAACTTGTGCTTGCTGTCCTCAACCCGTAAAACAGAGCTGAGTCACCTGTTGGTCTCCCAGGCCTTTCAGAGGAGCTGCTGCTCTGTGGGGATGTGAGGGCTGCACTCAGAGTGATCACTGTTCTCCTCCTCCTGCAGACTGAGAAGGACATCCTGCTGCGTTCCGAGCTGGAGGAGATCCAGGCCCAGAATCCCGGGCGCTTTAAGTGCTGGTACACGCTGGACAGGGCACCTGAAAGTAAGAGCTGCACTGCCACTCTGTCACTCCTGAGTGTCGATGCGTGTGTGTCACTGTCTGTCTGAGCCCAGTGACTGAGTTCTTGCTTACTGAACTCTGGGTGCATCCAGGAGCATCATTCCTCACACAGGGATGCACAGTTAGTGCTGTCCTGGAATTTCTGATCGCTGCTCCTCTTCCATATCTGGGAATTTTTAAGTGACCTTAGACCCCCTCGAGACTGTTCTGCAGGCTTTCATCTGTGAAACCAGACCAAAACCAGGAGCAGAGACTGTCAGTCTTACTGTGCCCCAAGGTTTGGGTCAGCAGCTTTTTTGCATCCAGGGCAGGGAATGTGATGGTTAAACCTGAGTCCCAGCATAACTGATTATCACTGGGAGTGTTTTCCAGCCAGGAACAACTTCAGCAGCTGGGTTTCTTCTTTCTAAAGTGACCTGGTTTTTGTCTTTTCCTCCTTTTTCCCTTGTTCCCCTTCCCCTCACTTTTTTTTTTTTTTTAACAGATTGGGAATACAGCCAAGGATTTGTGAACCAAGAGATGATCAGAGACCACCTGCCCCCACCTCAGAACGACGTTCTGATCCTCATGTGTGGCCCCCCTCCCATGATCCAGTATGCCTGCATTCCCAACCTGGACAAACTGGGCTACTCCAAGGACATGAGGTTCTCCTTCTAAAGATGACTGGTAATTCAGGATCTTATGGAGAAAGGAAGGAAAAAAAAAAAACCAAGCAAACATTTAACAGGGAACAGGACAAAGTTAAGAGGGGCTGATGCACAGTGCTGGGAAGCTACATTTACCTTAAAAATGCTTCATATTTTCTGACTCTCTGGCAAGTGAGACACACAAGCTCAGCTGTACTAAAGCTGTGCCTGCACAGGCAGTGGTGCTCTGTGTGCTCCATCTGCAGGGAGCACAGTGCAGCTGCTCAGGGCAGCACACACACTCCTTTATGCTTTCTCTCAGCCCTGTAATCAGGCAGCAGTAATATCCTACTTCCTAACACTGTGCACACCCAGGGTTTTATTTGGTATGAACCATGGAAGTAACAGAATGTGGTGGAATATTCACGCTGCTTGTGCCAAATTGTCATCCTCCAGGAGCTTTTGTAGGGTCTGAGGGCCAGGAGTGTTTGCCTTGTGTCCATGATCTTTGCAGCATCAGTTTAAAGATGCCAATCGACCATTTATGGCTGAAGCTGTCCAAGCTGCCTTGTTAACCAAGACAGAGAGGCAGGCAGTGGTACAAAATGGGTTTCCTTTGTATTTTGGAACAGCCTCTCTTAAATGCAAACACTTTCCCAGTTCTCATCCCTGGGCACTGAAATAAAAATACAGAAGGCACAGGTGGCTTTGGGCACTGCTCCACGAATCCCTGGAATTTGTTTGCTTTTAGATGTGTGGAATACTGAAAAAAAAAAATACTAATTTTGTATTTACTGTTAAATACTGGGCGATGGCACAGGGGTACAGAAGGAGTTGTTCTGTGTGTGAGAAAGATGCAGGTGAACACTGAGTGGGATTTTTTTTGTTGTTCATTGTTTCCCAGAGATGGATTTGGCCTGAGGGGAGCTCAGGTTTCCTGGCCAGGGTGGATTTTGGCAGGCAGCCCAGCTCTGGGTGTGGAATGTGGCCCGTTGCCTGCACGTCTCGCTCAGGCAAAGCTCCCGAGGGTTTCTGCTTGGTAAGGATGCCCAGGAACAGCCTTAAGTTAAGTCACCAAACTGACAGCAAACTCAAATGTCTCACTCAATCTAAAGCTGTTTCTTGGGAGCTGTTTGCTATAGCTCCAGCTTTTATTTTTTAATACACTTTTTTTACAGAAAAAAAAACAAAAAAAAGAGGACAATTTAAGGCACTTTGTGTGCTGGACCTTCTGCTCCTGAACAGCAGAGATGCTGCTGAGGCTAGAGCTGCCCTGCAGGCAGTCTAGGAAACTCAAAATCTTGTTGCTGGTGATGACATCAGAATGACTGAAAGGGTGTTTAGTCATGTCTGAAGTACTGTGGGGTGCTGGGTAGCTACAAGTGTCAGTGTATAATACCAATTTTTAAAGATTCAGTAGGAATTCAAGGTTAGAGCTCACTTTTGTGTTTTCTTTTGTGCCTGTACAACAGATGGGTACTGTGTATTTTAAAGGTTCATTTTTCAGCAAGCATCAAAAGGAGAAGATACAGTTAATTTAAGGAACCTCAACTAGATAATGCTGTTACTAGTTTTATTAATTCAGTGTTTGCCTCAAGTCTTCAATTTTTGACGTGTGCTTCTGAAACTTGTTCTTTAATACAATGCTCCAAAGTTGAAATACTACTCAAGTTTTAAGCTTCAGTCCCTTTTCTGGAAGGCAGAAAGCAGAACTATGAGAGAAGTTGCTGGTTTGTATCATGGTAGGGTATGCATACATTTTTTTTTTTTTCTTCATGTTTTCTTATTAAAAGAACCAAACCAGAACCCTCGAGCTGATGATGCACCAACTATTTTGTATTACTTACTCTGTTCCTTCAATTACTGGCTTTTTTTTTCATGTCTATGTAAGAAATAAAGCATCTTGCAGGTGAATCACCTGTGTGTGAGCACATCATCTTCAACCTTGTAAGAGGCAAGTGTAAACCACTCTAAACTGAAGGTTCAAAAGAGAACAAAAAAGAATGTTAGATTTGTTTACTCGAGTGTTAATCCTCTTGTTTGAGCTTGGTCAGAAATGCTGTATTTGGATAGCGAGTCAAGGAGTGAACTGTCTCCATTTTCCTCCCTATCACTCCAACCTCCTCTTTTTACCTTTATTTTGTACATCTTCTCCCTTGTCACCAGGAGGCTCTTTTAATAAATAAAAAGAGAGATTTTCTATGATCCAATGAACCAGAACTGTGTCCCAGTCCCTGTTGCTTTGAGGGCCCTGTACTAAAGCCTTTAAAGGAGTCAAGGATAGAAGCTGGTTTTGCATATTACTTTATTTTTTTATTATTTTCTTTGAGCCAGTTCAGAAAATAGGAGTATTCCTGCCCCAGTGTGTAACTCCCACAGTTCAAACTCTACACAGGCATTTTGATTTTCCCCTTCCCTCTCCAGTGCTTCAAAGACATGCAAAATATCCAACCAGTTTTCACAGATCCAGCGTTCCTACAGGACTGAAGAGCCCAACTCGCACTAACATACCAATTTAACACAAAAATAAAGCTTCTCTGCAGGTTTTTTTACAAACCAATTCATCCTGCTGCAGTACTGATTATGCTGTTGGTTTAAAAAGGAAAAAAAAAAAAAAAAGAAAAGAACCACCACCCCTGGTGAATCCTGCAGGTTCTCCCTGCACATCTCCCCAGAGCTCTGCAGGTTCTCCATGGAACACACACCAGAACTGTCCCCCCAAACCCAGCTACACACACAAAATACAGTGACACCAGCTCTCTAAAAACAACTCTTAACGAGTTATTCCAGGACTGAATGGACTCCACTCTCCATCCCCAGCTCTGTTTGTGACTCATCAAAAATTCCACCATCCTCTGGTTTTATTTCAGCTCCCTGCCTGTGCCATGGAATGCAGCAAACACTTGTGGCACTGATGCCTCGGCCTCTTCAGCCTCTTTTTTAATGGCTGTGCAGGTAACAGCCTCTGTTTCTCAGCCCTTGCAGCTGCCCCCAGCTTAAAATTCAAATAGGAAATAGTAAAAGATGAATGAGCTGCTGAAATTACTTCTATTCTGTTAAATAAAGTGACTGGCATTAGGTAGAGGAGTTTTGAACTGACCAAACTATCCAGACAGCTCTGAACAAAGTGAGTTTACCTGTTTGAAAATGGATCAGGTCCTTCTTCACTGGTTAAGAGGGGCTGAAAGAAAGGAATTACAACTGTACAATTCAAGAGCCTCAGTCCACTAAAAGCTGAGGGAAATGAAACACATCAAGTCCATAAATGCAATCAGCTCCTGAAAGCAAATTCCAAGTGAATTCTTGCCTCCTCCAGATTTTTGCTCTCTGCTTGAGTGGTCAGGACCTGCCTCTGAAAAGCAAAGACTCCCATCGCCCTCAGGCCTGGTTTTTGTCCCCATTGCTTGGGTTTTTCCAAGTTTTCCTCAACACCAGCCTGTGCCTTTTGCCACACCTTGCCCTGCCACAACCACTCGTGAGAAAACTCTTTGCAGCTGGGCCAGCCCTGCTTTTCGGTCCCAGCTCCAAGGCTCTCCAGAGCTTGGCACCCATTAGGGGGCAGATAATTAATAAGTGTCTCACACAGCCAATTTCTAGTCCTGGAAGGGGCTTTTCCTCTTAGTTGGGAACCATCTGCTCCTCCTACCTGGCGTGTTTGAGCCCTGGCATCGTCCTTCACACTCAGTGCTATACTCTGGCCAGCACCAGAACACTTTCTTTAGTACAGACTCACCCTCCTAGTACAGAAAAAAAATCTGCCACACAGCAAACAAAGGCTGAGTCAAATCTACCAGGACCTCCCCAAGGATCTGGCTGATAAACCTTTCCCCAGCCCCAGCCAAGACTCGGCTGTCTGGCGAACAAAATGTTCTGGAAAAACGACGTGCCTTCTGTAAACACTTTTTTTTTTTTTTTTTTTTTTTTCTGGCAGGCCCCTCTTGTTGTTTTAAACCCCGGAGAGGCTGACTCAGCCTGGCTTCTGCAGGAGCTCGGGGAATGCCATGGGTCCAGGGGAGAGGTGGTGGGTAGTGGCGTGTGAGGAGAGAAGAGGGGGAGGCAGAGCTGAGGCTCACACAGCCCCTGCTGCTCACACAAAGTTTATGTAGACGTTGCCCAGCTCCCTGAGCCCTCTGCTCGTGCCCAGGCAGTTGTGCAGCATGTCCTTGGTGGCCAGGGCGCTGTCGGTGCTGGTGACAAACTGCAGCAGTGCCCTCCTGCCCGACAGGCGCCGCTTCTGCCCCTCCCTGGCGAGGCTGTCCAGCAGGACTCCTCGGATGTCCTTGGGCTTCCCTGGCACTCCGAACACCACCACCAAGCCCAGGCAGTCCCGCCCCACCAGGCGGCAGAACTCGGCCAGCTTCCCGAAGCGGCTCCTGTTTTGGAAGCACTCGTCTGCCAGCACGGCTTCCCGGCACCAATCCTCATCCTCCTCATCCTCCTCCTCCCCCGTGGGGCCGCCGTCCCTGTGGAAAAGCTCTGCCAGCTGCAGAGCCTGCACTGCGATCTGCAGCTTGATCTGCTTGTCAGCCCCAGACAGAGTCCAGAGCCAGTCCACCCCGAAGAGGCAGGACTGCTGCCTGGTCATCTTGCTGGTGACGATGAGCTCCTGCGCTCCCTTCTCCACGCAGAAGCTGATGAAGTTCACCAAAAGGATCTCGCTCAGGGTGTTTGTGGCCGGCTGGAATTTGCTCTGAGGATCCACAAAACCAAGATAGTCCTTCAGCCTCTGAGAAGCGTGGAGCATGCCCTGGCTGAACACTTCACAGATGAGCAGAGTTTCTGCCTTGGCCTCCTGGTTGTCCTCCTGGGAGACCTTCTGGCCCATCGTCAGTGCCGGAGGAGGTCGTTTCCACATGCAGACGGCCTTGGGGAAGGCTGGTCCTTTTCCAGCAGAGGCTCTGTGGTGCTGTGCTCAGCCAGACCTGTTAATCGTGCCCATGGGTCCCTGCTGCTTTCCAGGTGCCGGTGGTGGCAGCGGCAGAGCTGAGCTCCGGGAGCCTGCAGGGCTTTCTCCTGGCTGTGTTTCTCCACAGCTGACTGAGCACCAACCAGCCCAACAGGCCCAGTAACTTTCACACCTACTGAATTCACCTGTGCTTGTTTTCCTTGCTGTTAATCCCGGCACCATCCCTTCAGCTGATGTTATCTCCCTCCAGTCTGATCTTATCTCCTTTGATCTCCTTTCTAGGACTCTTACAGAGAAGCCATTTTATTGGCACCACTGGCTGTTTCCTGGAGATGAAACAACCTTTTAAGCACTCAGAGAAGGGGATGCATCCAAACCTGAAGACTCCTGCAGGGTGCCTGAAATGCTGTGATCATTTCTGATGGGATGGTGCCTGTATCCCAGGATTACCTGCTGCTCCTGTCAGTGGTCCCATGGCAATGTACACAGACTCAGCTGGACTGTTAGGCCCACCTGAGAAGCTCCTGCTGTTGCTGCCTGTAACTGGATTATCTCAAGGAAGCTCAGACAGTCAGTGCACACACATGCCCCACTATCAAACACAAACAGCTACAAATAAAAAGCTCTTGCTGCAAATGAAAACCCCCAAGTGCTGTGGTGAGGCATAAAATCTGCACCAAACAGTCATCACAACAAAGCAGCGCAAGGTATAAAAAAAACATTCAGGTAGGGCAAGTGCAACCTCTCTCCTAAAGCCAGGATGCAGCAATACCTGGTGGATGGGAGTCAGAAGAGTTGTTCTGGATTAGTTCTCCATTCCCAAGTGTATATGTGCTTTGAACGAAGAGAAAAAAAGCTGGGTTTAATCTCCATAGGCTTTTAACTGAAAAATACCTGTATTTCCCTCTACACTGCAAACAGACAGACAGAAGCTTATTATACACTAAGTTTCAAAGTGTTTATCCTCAGTATTCCCACTGAAACAGCGAGCTGATGAACACAACCAGGGCACTGAAGGTCACCAGACTAGGGTTCTGCATTTTCTGTCCCATTATCCAGGCTACACTGAGCAAAGCAAGTGACCATCACTTGTACCTGCACCACAGCAACAAAATGGAGTTGGAGAAGCTCAGCTCCTGCTGGCAAAGCAGCTCCTGACTGCTGAGGGATGAGGGGAACAGCACGTGGAAGCAGAGAGACAGATGCTTTTTTTACAACAGGAAGGGCCAGAGCACCTGCGAGGACACCGAGCAACGGTGAAGCCCCTTCTCATCACACCACACCAAACAACCCAAGATGGTTCAAATCTGGATCCCAGAAATAACTAAAACACCTTGGGATAGTTGATTTCTTAGCTGTTAGCTGAGCCCTTCTACAGTCACTGCTGACAAACAAACTAACGAGTCAACAAAAAATGTGCAATTTCACCCCTATTCCCTCCTCTGGCTTTTAAACAGAACAAAACAAGCTTCCAAGGAAAATCTGAAGGGGGAAAAGGGAACCAGCTTCCAGAAACACTTGGCATTTTCCACAGACTTTATTGGATTCACATGGCAATACACAGCAGTTACGTTGCCCTCTTCAAACACGCACGAATGGAAACACCCCAAAGGTATCGACAGCGCACACATAGAAACATCCTGACTTCATCACCTGCTCCTGTGTTCCCACCCCATAAATCAACCCAGCTTCAGGTGACAGGCAGCTCCAAGGGGATGACCTGGCTGACAGCTGGCAAGTGCAGGAAAGGGCTGTTCAGAGCAGAATTCTGCTTAAACTGGACTTAAATAAACCCTCCCTGCTGTCACTGATAACACTGGACTGGAGAGACACTGCAGAGTATATTTGTGCCTATTTCCACACACAGGATTGTGTCACTAACCCCTCCTTTCTCCCCCCCAATGGATATCCAGTCCTGTTCACCAGCCAGCAATCTGGAGGAATTTTGCCTGGCAGCCTGCACCACGTTCTCCCAGTGCTTCCACAGGGTTTTGTGCTCAACTTCTCTGTAAATAATAACAACTCTGCAGAGCATTCACAGGAAGTGAGGCCTGAATCCACATCCCAAGCATCTGCATGTTACACAGTGTGGTATTCCTGCCCAAATAAAACAGCTCAAACACCCCCAAGACTGCAGAGGAAGAAATGACAGCACAGGAATCAGTGGGGAATGTTGACTAAAGCATCAGTTATGATCTGTTTGTAGATAAATGGTAAGCAGCAAAAAGTATTTTATGTAGACTTTATGGACTGTTTGCCTGGCTCCAGCTGCTGAAGGGAAAATGGCAGTGTACATCATGTACAGCACAACCTGTCCACAACAGATTTTTCATCTTGGTACATCAGTAATCAAAATTTTTCACCTCCCCTGCACATCCTTCAAAGATCCAAGTCATCAGGCCACAAGAATACAATGCCAGAATATGCCTCTGATCTACCCCAGCATATCTGATGGGAGTTCCCTGGGAGCCCCAGAAAGAGGCTAATGGTGTTTTAGAAACACCCTCACAAGCCAGCACAAACCTACAATCCCTGGCGGCCTCACTTCCAGCGAGGAGAGCGACGAAAGGCCTGGAAAAGCAACACACCACTGCAAGGAACGGGGTCTGGGGGCTTGGTTTTGCCTTTACAAAGCAAAGCAGCTTCATGCCATGGTGCTACAACACATGCAACGTCCAACACCGTACAAACGACCACTGGAATAAAACGTTACTGGGGTTTTTGTTTGTTTGTTTGTCTGTTTGTTTGCTCGCCATACCCAGAGCCTGACGCGACATTTGCACCGGCTGCGTGGGAATTTTAAATCCTGACTGTCCTCCAAAAGCAGAGGAGCTGTGCTTTAATGATGAGCAACATGTCTGATATTTGAATTTTGGAGGAGAAGCCCCACCTTAGGTTTAATTATATGAAATAATATATTTTCCTATACATTTCTCTATATAACTTTTTTTTTTCCAACTACACCATCTTCACGTCAGTCACAGCACAGAAACATCCCTTCCATATGCAGGGAGTACTCTCAGCTTAGAGGGAAGTTTTTAAGTCACAGAAGAGTTAACAACCTCACTGAATGCTCTAACTACTGCTGCTGGGACCAGGAGAGAAGACATTTTAAAATGTGCAGTTTCCACACGGGTCACTGCTAGAAAAAACATGCTTTGGAATTGTTTCATCCCACATGGAAGATCATTAAACTGTGCACTTAGTAAAAAGCAACAAAAGCAAACAGTTCCAAAGGTCAGCCTGCCTTTTCCAGTAACCAGCTGGTCTGCAAACTGGCATAATTTTTTTTACAACCTTCTCCTCCCCTTTCCCCACACACCTTCAACTTTCCATCACTCTGTCTCACAACAAAATTTAAATTTTTGCTTTTATATGTACTTCATATACTTCTTTTTTTCTTTTTCTTTTTTTTTTTTTTATAAAACAGTATAAAAATAAGAGCAACAGTCAAGAGCTACCGGGGAGCTTACGCAGGGCACAGATGACTAAAATCCTACACTGGATACTGCAGGAAGGGCAGAACTGGCATCTGTGCCAAACAAAAGCACTTGAAAAGGAGCAGTAACTTCTATTTTTCAGCTGAGAGCCTAAAGAAAGCTGATGCACGATATCTACAGACTCAACACTTTCACCTAACACCTTCTGTTACTTTCCAACAGTATAAAGGATTATCTGAGGCCATGAATAAGCAAAAAAAGAGCACTATCATACCACAAATGCAACACTCTGAAACATATCACCAGTTTGTACATTAAATAGAGTTAAAATGATTACCATTCACCAGTGTCTGGGTGGCTTTTATGGCAACTTTAGAGTAGGCACCTTTTTTTTTTTCTTTAAATCTCCTTTTCTCTTTAAAATTCTCCACCCCCCTCAACGTTCCTTCGAACAAACAGAAGCAAGAGCAACTGTAATGTACATGATCTGCTGCCCATCACATCAGATGATGATGCTCCTGCACACAGGAGAGTGAGCCCCTGCCAGTGCCTGCCGGTTACCATCAAACATTGGAGTCCTCATCTGTTATACTGGTGCTGGGAGAGCGGGTGGCAAAGTCTTTAAACATCTCATCTTCTTTCAACATGTGCTGCAAAGGAAACGAGGGAACAGTCAGGGCTGGCCCAACTGAGGACTGCCAAGGGTTTAGACCCATCTTAGAGAAACAGAGAAGTTACTCCACAGACCCCCAGACCCCACTTTTAAGCCTTACTGTTAAGTTGTTGATGCCTTCAGAAAACGCTCCTATTTGCCTCACTGTCCCTTCTGAATCTTCCATCTGCAGAGAACAGAGAATGAACAATGAACCAATAATAACTCAGTTGTGTCACAGAGTCACAGAATGGTTTAAATTGGAAGGGACCTAAAGACCATCTCATTCCAACCCCCTGCCATGGGCAGGGACACCTTCCACCAGCCCAGGTTGCTCAGAGCCCCATCCAACCTGGCCTGGGACACTGCCAGGGATGGGGCAGCCACAGCTTCTCTGGGCAACCTGTGCCAGGGCCTGCCCACCCTCCCAGGGAAGGATTTCTCCCTGATATCCAACCTAAACCTGCTCTCTGTCAGTTTGAACCCATTCCCCCTTGTCCTGCCGTGACAGAGACTCCCAAGTGCCAGCACTGGCTCACCTGCTCCAGCCTGTCCAAATCATCATCGTCATACACTCGGATATCCAGGCCAGGCTTAAAGCCCTTCTTGGAGCCACTCCCCGACACCCGCCCCAGCTCCATGGGACACACATACTCTTCCCCATCATCTTGCTTCTTCTTCCTCAGGCTCCCAAAATTGCTGAAGGTAAGTTTCTTTGGCTTAAAAGTAAGGAGAAATTTGACAAGAAGTTAGTGAATCAGCTAATAATTAACAGACCTCCTACTCTTGCACTGATGTTTCAACAATGAAGGGCCAAAACCCCACTTGTCTCCTAAACAGATCTTCTGAACAGCTGTTAATTCATGACAGAAAGGACAACGTGTGTCCTCTCACTGTACCACCATTAAGAAAACACCATTTAAAGGATCTAAAATGAGGTCAAAATTCCACTACACCAGACCATGAGCCTATAAACAACAGGAGTCAATCTGCCTCCCAAACATCTTACAGGACAGACAGAAGGACAACACGAGTGCTGCCTCTCGTCTGTGCACAGGAGAGGCTGAATTGTGCTGCAGACACAAGTGTCAAACCCAAACGTGGCAGGTCCTGCCCTCGCCTTTCTTTCCTTGGGAACCAGCCCCTTTTCTCAGAGCTCCCCGAAGTGCCCTCCAAAACCAGCACACCGGAGAGCCTGGAACCTCACCCACGGCCCAGAACAAGAGACCAACCTTGACTTTGGCAGTTGCTGTCAAGAGGACGTAGTCTGGGGCCTCCATGGCCTCTCGTTTCTGCTGCTGGGCCTCCTGCCCGATGAGGAGGTTGAAATGAGTCGCCAAGTGCCGCCTCAGCAGCGTCTTGTTCGGGGGGATGTTCAGCAGCTGTGCCATGGTTTCCACGTTGAAACGAGGCTCCAAAACCTATGGATCAAACCACAGAATCCAGCTGAAGCCAGCAACTGTCTGATGAAATCCCAAGGACATCAACTTGGTCGCTCCCTACTCTGGGAGTTTTTGTTTGTATTTTAGAGGAAGGGTACAATGAAGAGGGAGAAAAGAGAGTTAACTAGTGAAAGGATTCCCAAAATGCTGGGCTTTCCTTCACAAATACAAACAAACTAGAAGAAAGGAACAGAGAAATTCACCCTTAACTGAAGTAATGTGTGAAGCTGCCACAGAATTTTGCCTGCCATCCTCTTTAACCCTGGAAAAGGTAGCCAGAGGAATCATGGAAAACAGACAGACAAAATGTTTGGAGCAGGGATATAACTCTGAATCACCACAACAAAATTCTGCAAGTATAAGTCTGGAGTCTGTGATGGTAATTAAAAACCATCCCGGTTTGACACTGACATTTCAAATTTTACAGAACTAACAAGCTTCCATCCCAAAAGAAAACCATACCCAGGTGTGGGAAGGCAGACAGTGGCTCTTTACCACCAGTGTGCAGGACCAGAGGACAGGAGGTGGAGAGTGCTATACCAGGATTAAATTGTGAGGGGAGTACAGATTACCAAACCACACTAATTCTGCCACAGACATTCACATCCTGCAAACCACAGAGTAAGAAATGCCGATTGCTGCTTCTGAAGCGGAACAAGAAGATGAGATGTGTGCAGCCAGAACTTTGGTTTAAGTGATTCTCAGCCACATACTGTTTTGAAATAAGAAGGAAGAAGCCATCCCAGCAGCTCACCATGAGTCCCCCGTGCACACCACTGCCCCGCAGGTTGGGTGCATACTCTGCCAGGTCCACGGAGCGCAGCCACTCCATCACTCGGTGGTTGGTCCACTGGGTCACCTCGGAGGGGGTGACGTTGCTCTGTGAACAGGAGGAGGGGGCAGGTAAGGAGAGACATCCCAGCTCGGCTGTCCCAGCCCAAATCTCTCCTGAACCGTTCCCTTCAGGAATGCAATCCCACTTTGCACTGCCAGGAAAATAAAAAAAAATCTCTTTTTGGATTGGCACCTTGCAGCAACACCACGGTGGGGATGGGGATGTTTTAAACTTCAGTAACCTGTCCCACGAGCTGCTGTGCTGCTCTGGCAGATACACACTGTGCATCTAAATCCAACAGTCTGGGCTGTTTCATCATCCATTGCCCTATCCAGTATTTTGCTGCTTCCAAAACAATCTGGTAGCAGTCTCTCCATCTGCTAACAGGGCCAAGCTCCTCTTACACAGAAAATTTTGACACTGCCATCAATTTTCCAAGGAGTTACACAAGACTGATGGCAGTAAGTGCACTGAGCTCCAGATGATTTATGTTCCAGACAGCCCATCAGACACTGGGCCAGAACAGCCCAGCTGTTGGCTTGGAAGAGAAGAGGGAGACTTGGCAAGGGGGACACGAGTCTGGGGTCAGGGCAGGTGGAGGAAAGAAAGTGATGTCAGAGCACGAGGCTGGAAAGGCAACATGAGAAAAAGGCAACTGAAAATGAAACAGATTGAAATAGGGAGGAGGAGACAAGGAGGAGAAAGCAGAGCAGGAACAGCCAGAAACATCAGGGATAAAATCCTGAAGGATTCCCCTCTGCAGTTCCAGGGTAAAGCAGCACCTCATCCGATGGCCTCCTGCGCAGGCAGTTGGGCTCAAAGTTGTTTATTCTCAACACCTGGATGGCTCTTTTGATGCTGAGGTGGTGGAGGACACTGACAACCTTCAAGGACAGCAGGTCATCCTGTCGAAGAGGAAGGGGGAGTTAATAAACATAAATGTGCTTATTCATGGAGCCAGCATCTGACTGGAGGAGGCTGGCTGAAAATGGCACATCTGACACACTGGGGTAACATTTTAATGTGTGAGACAGGTGATTAGCAGCAAACCATCTGAACCAAAACAAAAGCTCCCTGTGCTGCACTGTATGAGCTCCTGGGTGGTGCTCTTCACACAGGGCACAGGGACACCTGGGGCAACAAGGAGGGGACAGGGGGAGATGACACATCCTCAGGGACTGGATTAGAGCCAGGACAGCTTCCCAGTCATGGTTATTAATTTGGAGGCAAGGTAACTGAAAGTATTAGTTTCCTACTTTGCATATTTAGGTGGCTGTTTACAGTGAATCTGTTGTCATAATTTGATGGTTAAACTCTGTCTAAAAATATCCCCAATTAATGGGCAGTGACAGGAAGAATATCCATTCAAAACACAAAGCTCCTGCTACATATGCCTGCTCTGTCCACCTATGACTTTTTCTCCTTTTTCAGTACAAAAAAGACTGTTGAATAATACAAATTCCCTTACATTATGCAGCCCATGCTGTATCTTATCTGCAGTCAATCCTCACCCATTTACCACTGGCAGTAAAGTCTTCCAACACAAGACCAAGCTCAGTGGAGCCTGCTGGCATCACATTGCCAAGAGTTAAGATGCAGAAGAAACAGCCTGCCTCCTCCTTTTATATTAATGTCTGAACTCAAAAAGCTAAAGGGAATAAACACCAAACCCCACCATTAAAGCAGTGAGAAAGTTAACATTTGACTGAGATGGTCTGAGTGGGGAGCTGAATCTGACTTTGAAATGCAAAAGCTATTGAGCGTAGCCTGTTTTCAAACAAGTTGGCTCTTCAAACTGCAATTTCCTTCAAAGGAAGGACCTTTTGCTTGGGTTTTCTTCACCTAAGCATCCACTTGAATAAGTAAGCGGATCAAATGCTTGCTCACCTACTTCTATTAATTAACAATATGAACAGTAACCACAGCGCCTGCACACTTTTGTGTGCAAACCCTGCCTGAGCACAACTGTTAGGAGCAATATTGCCCATTTCTCATGTGTAAGTCTGAGTTTTTGCTCAGAAAGTTTCCTCCTGCACCTGAAGATCGTGTGAAGATAGTATCTCTAAACTGGAAAGAACACAGGAGATACCTGCAGATGAGCAGTAGTATCTATTAGCTTAACACAGGACTCCCACTGCAGTTTCAGGGGATCCTTTAAACACTGCAGTGAAGCACATGGACAAACAGGGAATTTTGGAATGTCCTCTGACACACTGACCTCACTCAGCCTCCTCCCAGAAAACTGGAAACCCCGATTAATGCACCATTCACCTGCTCTTCAGTGGGGACAAACTGAGAACATGGAGAGGATGTCAGGGGAAAAAAAGCAGCCATTTACTCACCACAGTCATGTAGTGGAGCATTCTGCCATCCACCTTGCCCTCGTCGAACTGGGTCTTGTACTGGGGCAGGCCGATGTCATCGAGCCACCCTGGGGCACAGACACACACTGTCAGTGTGGGAGCCGAGTCACCCACACCACTCAGGTGTTCTCCCCCTCTGAGCCCAAATTAGCCACGATTAGGAACCCCCATCTGAAGATCCTGCTTCAGCATGGAGTAAACTCTTACTGGTAACCCAGTGGTAATCCAGTTTGCCATGGTTGTTCTCCTCTTCGGATCCCAGAGCCTGCAGAGCAAGCTGGAGCTTCTTCCGATGCAGCGGGTGCTTTATCCCCAGCTCCTGGGAAGGGAAGGAAAGCAGCAAATCTAGAGACAGTGCTGTGCTATTTCTCCTTCTGCCGAATTCCAGAGGGTTCCAGAGAGCCACACTGTACACAGCACTTGCTGGGGGCCTGGCAGGTGTGTTTTCTGTTTGCTGAATATCAGCATCATTTCAGCACATGTTCAGCACTAGGGAAAGGCCTGGTGGTGTGGTGGGTTAATTAATTGTAGATTAATTTCAGGAAGTGATGGATTCCAAACTGTATGAAAATGTCAGGCACAATATTCAGATACAAGCTTAAGAAAAATCCCACAATATAACCCACGTTAGCATTCAGAAAAATACCTGCTGGGATTACTCCCTCCCTTCCCATTTGGGCAGGGAAGGTTAAAGGAATTATTTACTTAAGAGCACGTGAAGGTGCCAGGCCCTACTGAAATTCATGAATGCCTCCAAAGGCGTAACACCTTTCCCAGTTTAGCTGCAAGTGCAAACATTCCAGGATCCCTTTGATCCCTACACACTTTCCCCAGTGCTTGCTGGTTAATGTTTCCTCTGATACACTATCACATATCACGCTTTCCTTAGTCCATTTGTGGTGTAACTACCCAACTGAGTAAACAGGCTTACTATTTGGTGAGGAGAGTGATTTTTTAAGAGCTGAAAATTCAAACTGCAGTGAATACGGTGGATTAAAAGTATAAAATGAATCAACCTTTTTTTGTGTTTCTCATTTTAGAAAAAAGACAAAGGATTCTGTAACAATCAGAGACATCACCTGATCAACCTGTAACAAATCCTCATTCTCTTTGTATAAAATGGGCAGAAATTCAAATCAGACCAAAATATAAACTTTTTACACCCTTTTAAAACAACTGTGCCATGAATCAGGGCTACAAACCCATATGATAATGAGGCACCCTCACATGCCTGTTTTTAGAAAGTGGCATAGTCAATTGATCCATCCATGCCTCATGAAGCTAAATCACATATTTGTAATTATTAGCTTCACGCCAGAGCATTAAATTTCTACAAAACTTCAGCTAAAAAGAAATGGATTTGGCATCACTGCAGGTGACAGTATTTTGAGAACTCACCTTGTTTACATTTTTTACCGGGTGCACCTGATTTACACGCAGAGAAACAGCAATTTTTTTGTGCCTTTACCTGAAAGGAGTGCTTCCAGTATTCCTCACCTTTTCCAGATCCTGCTGAGAAGCCTGCAGGAGTGTTTGCCCAGACAGTATCCACTGCCTGCCATTATTTATGTAGGAGCCAAGCCCTTGGTCCTGGAGCCAGTTGCAAACCTGCTCCTTCGTCCACTTTGCGAATGGCATGTCCAGCTCACTGGGGAAGATTCAGCAAAAAAAACACTGATAAATCCTGTGCCTCCAATCTCCAAAAAAGCCAAAGTCTAAGCCTAATTCATATTTTGTGGGAGCTGGGACAATCTCTGGAGGGGAACATGCATCGTGGTGGGCTTGTGAGGAAGAACATGTCTCCTTCAGAATCATCAGCACCACTGCTGCTATCTGCTGCTACTGTCACAATAAATACTACCCAAACCAACCATCTCTGCTGCCTAGCATGGCTAAAACCCCAAAGAGAGACCATAATGCTTCACTTTAGCCTTTAATCCCTGGAATTGCAGCAGGAAAGGTACTGGAGGGGTATCTGTCACTGCTCCGTGAGGGCTCACATCCTGCTTCAATGCAAACAGACAAACAATTCTGTAACAGTGAAAGGCAAAGGGGCTGATCAACCTGTGTGCAGCAGATGCTCCTCCTTCTTTGTGTAAACTGGAAAATGCAATCAGAACAAAACAGCTGCCCTCCTGCAGCTCAGCAGCACGACCCCACCACCCACCCAACCTCAACCCCGCAAAGACCATCTCTCCAAGGAGAGGGAACGCTTCATTTTGGCACTGAGCTTCTCCTTGGGGCCAGGAAGTCAAGCCCCACTCGGCAGCATTTGTCTTACTTGTGGGACTGCCCCAGGTCTCGGGACCAGCCCAGCCGTGGCCCCGCCGTCGCTCTCGTCCCTCCTCGCTTGAACTCGGTCTCGGACATGTCGTCGGGGTTGAAGGTGGTGGACTGACTCCTCCTGAGCCTGGTTTAAGGGAGGAAAGCGCCTTCACATTTGGCTGAGGACAAGGCAACTGCAATCAAAGTAGGTAAGGCCTCCTACAGGGCTCGTAGCTCTCCTTCCAACCTGCCCCCAACTTGCTGTTACTCCTCTCAAACGCCACGCAGGCTCCCGCACTCGGGATAGCGACCACACTGAAGGGAAGATGTGTCCCCAGCAAACCCCAGCTCTGGAGAATGGTCATCTCTCAGCTTTTACTTACTTTCCAAATAACTTCTTGATCCCCCTGGCCTTTTTCCTGGAATCTGGAGAAGGTGGTGTCATCTGCAGACCATCTGCTTCCTTCGGGCGGGGGGGCAAGCCAGCCAGATCCAAGTGATCTGCAGATCCCTTCTCCGTCTCAGCTGTTGGAAAACAACATCTCTGTCAAGACCCACTTGTGCAGGACTGTGCAGACACACTCCTGAACTTGGGAATGACTCCTGCTAAAATTATTGAGAGCCACCATGTTAAGAAAATGGGGCAAAGAGGGATGGGAAAATCCAGGAGAAACAGTATGTTCCTCCTTCATGGGCCTGGCTGGTAACATTCCAGGGTAATGCCCTGCACCAGGTGGGCAGAAAACACCTCCCTAATCAATCAGCCAATTAAATCCCAACTTTACTCTTCCTCAGGGAATTTTCCTACAGTCCTTTCACAGGCACATGGATGCCCAGAAACAATTCAGTGCCATGGCAGGGAACCAAACCAGGATTCTCCACAGCACAGAAAACCAAATCATTTCCCTGCAGACATCTTTCCCAATAACCTGCAGTATTTCATTCCCATGGCTAAGAAATTCCAGCAATAAAACTCCTGCTCTGGCAGAAAAGGCCCCTTTTACCCTCACTTCTGCAAACTGTGGACTAATTTGTTCCTCTGCAGGGGAACACCAGGGAGTTCAGGCTCTGTCTGAACCAGATCTCCTGAGAGGCACACAAAGGATTAGAGACCCTACACGACATCACCCCTATAAAACCATTCAACCTTTGATTTGTAGCTGCTTTCTACGACAACAAACCTGAGGGCTCCTGTCCCCCAAAGGGGGAAGTCGTCACAAAAGCTAAACTTAACAGAGAAAAAAAAAAACAAAACAATTTTAAGAGCATTTAAAAAGAAAACTAAGAGAATTGCAATATCTATTAGGCTACATAAGCAGAGGTGTGCCAGCAAGTGCCAGACAGCTGAATAAAACTACCACGAGGAGTTTATGGCAGTGACTTGCTGGGGAACAGTGACAGCAGGAGCTTGTTCAGATGAAGCAGCCGTGGCAAGGCAGTCTGCAGCAGGCTGACAGTCAGGCCTTTAATCACTTCTACCACCTTTTAACGTGGCTGTGTAATTAAGTGACCATTAAATGGCCATCACTGGTTTTTGAAATGGACTCTCAGACTTCCAGGAGGGAAGCAAACAGTGAATCAAGGCAGAGCATGTATTGCTGGCACAGGTGCTCCCAAGTAGGGTCACAGCATGCCATGACCAGCAAAAACATTCAGCTCTGCCAGCGTGTCCTTCTGCTGGGCAAAGTTTGGATGAGTCAGCCAGAATACATTTGAACAAGTCCCATTTTCTACCGATGCTTCGGATGTCAAACCTTGCAGGGAAGCAACAAGGTCAGATAAAAGGTTCTTTCCAGGCACTTTGGTTTGACCACTGTGGAACACAAAAGGATCCTGCCAGTGGGAGACAGCACTAACACAGAACCAGGCTGTGGCATTCGTGGTTTTTGCTTTACTTGTGTAAGATGGGGTGCTAGTTTAGGAAAAAAACACATTTAAACAGCATTCTAGAGAGAGAATACCAGGACAGGGTGGGGTGCATTAGTAGCAGAGATTTGCGGGTATTGCAATGTTTGCTCCTCGTTCCTGCTCCCTCTGATGCACTGACACTACCCCTTGGAACAGCTGACACTTGAGGGGCCACATGTGGGACACTGAGAGGGCTCAGATCACCTGGTCCCTTTGTCAGTGAGGGACACCCTGGGTGGCTGCACCACCAGCCCAACACAGCTCTGCTGAGGCAGGGCCTGCAGGTCCCACCACCCAGAACCACCCAGGGAAGGCTCACAGCACAACACTGGTATTTATTTACTCTGTGAATGGCTCCTTCAATTATTTCTCACTTTTTATTCTATAACAGATACAGCTACATATCAGAAGAGGAATCACTCACCCTTCCCACTGGCACTCCCCTAAATGAACGCCTGGGAAATATCCCAGAATGACAGAATATGCTGAGCTGGAAGGGACCCACAGGGATCACTGAGTCCAGCTCTTAGCCCTGCAAAGATCAGCCCCAACAATCCCACCCTGTGCCTGAGGGTGATATCCAAACCCTCCTGGAGCTCTGGCAGCCTTGGGGCTGTGCCCACTGCCCTGGGCAGCCTGTCCAGTGCCAACCACCCTCTGGGGGAAGAACCTTCTCCTGAGATCCAACACAAACCTCCCCTGCTTCAGGCCATTCCCACATCCCTTACCTCACCATTCTTTAAACTCTTCAGTGGATCCAGGACAGACGGGAGCACCAAGGTGCCTCTGGCATGTAACCCCCCCAAATCTCAGTGTTCCCTGGCTCTGGGGGTAACTCTGGGCTCAAAGTCACGGCAGATGAACCCGCAATCTCTCTCATTAGTAGCAGCCACTGAGAGATGGCACAGCTGACTTTTAGCAGAGGGCAGATGTTACGTGAAAACTCCTTTTAGCGGTGGGCAGAGTTTGGGTGCAGAGCTGTGGTGCCCAGGGCGAATTTGAGGATGGTGTGGCCGTAACCAGCCGTCAGCAGCAGCCACAGCCCGGGGCTGGCAGAGGCAAGACATGCAGGATTACTGTACCTAGGGTAGGTGCACTTGCACTTCGACTGCGATCTTCAGAGATCCAAACAAGGACACACAACAGGAGGGAACACGCAGAGGGACAAGGGAAAACACAGTTCAGAACAGGTCAACAACATACAAGACAAAGGCAGGGAGGTACATGAGACACAGGAGCCACACGAATGCTGAATTCACACCCATCCACTGCCAATCCCCTCCACAGCAAGGACATGGAGTAGAGCCCTGCACAGTCACTTCGGTGCAGGGGGTCACACTCAGGGCTGAGCGTGACTCCTGTGCAGTGGCAAATATCTGGGGAGCAGCCGATGGAAGCACTGAAACCTGGGTAACACGAATCACTTACTCAAACTCACAGGGCCCTGATTTACACGACCAGTCTCCCAATCCTTTACGGCAGCCACGAGCGCTCCGCTTTGTCAGACACGTTGATTCCAGGACACACAGGTGATCCCACAACAGCACACATAAACAGACCAAAGCAAAGAGCCTAACCCTCAGAACAGACTGGGAGCTAGCGAGTTCCCAGGCTGTGTCACACGGGCAATGTATGATCAGTGTGTGGGGGTGTTATTTGCCTTGAACAAACGTCTAAAATTGTCTTGGGGTAAGGAAGAACAGGAGACCCTTCTGCTCAACAAAGCAGAAGCTACTCCCCTTCTTCTGAAGGAGAGAGCTAAATCCCTAAACCTGGGGCAAGAGGGGAACTGAAACTTGAGGTGCCTGGCAGTAGGTCTGATGCAGAGACTCATGGATGCTCTCACTGCAGCAGTAAATGTAAGCAGCATTTCAGGTGATGACAACAACAACTTCTGCGTTAAGCAGAACATTTTGTTTATTTCTTTGTCATATGCAAATGTCACCAAATGACAACATCAAAACAATCCCCCCCTCCATTACAGCTGAAAAATCAACCTGAGCTTGAATGACTTGCCAGTCCTGTTCCTGTTGTCACCCTCCCTTTTGCAAGGCTGCTTAAGTGCAAAAAGAATAAAGGGGAAGACTGAGTGCTGCTGCTGCTCCATTTCTGCACATCTGAAATATCCTATGAAAGATGAACTGAGGATGGAGCTGGGGGAGAAAAAAGCCCACAAATCCCGTGTGTGAACTACTGCCAGACAGGCAGGTTTTCAAAACAGCAGCAACCCCCTGCAAGATCCCAGGGGGGACATCACAGCAGAGGTTGAAGCAGATCAAACAATTCACCACATCAGTGCAGTGCACGATACCTACCCAGATTGGGGGCACTTGCAGTCCTCTTGTTGTTCTTGATCTTGAAAAAGCCTCGGCCGAAGGACGACCTGGCCTTGCGGGTACCAAAACTGTCCTCGTCGGCCGTGCCACCGTGAGAGGGAGACTTGGGGGGCAGGGTCGCAAAACTGTGACCTTCCACAGGAGGTTTAACCTGCTTAAAATCAGGGAAAGGAAGATTTAATGTAAGGGAATTGCAAAAGGCCTTTTGAGAGGGACTGTCAGCGACTGCTGACAGAAGACCTGGGAAGTCCCTCTCAGGTGTCACTATGAGGAAAAAATGTAAAACTCCCAAAGAAAAACATAAACAAGATCTTCATTTGAATGTGTTGTGCTGGTTTCAGCTGGGATAGGGCTCATTTTTCCCTAGTAGTTTTGGATTGAGGATGAGAACAGTGTTGGTAACACGAGGATGTTTGGGTTGTTGCTGGGCAGGGGTTACCCTGGGTCAAGGGATTTTCAGTTTTCCAGGCTCTGCCAGTGAGGAAGTGCACCAGAAGCTGTGAGGGAGCATGGCCAAAGGGATATCCATGGCCAAGCTGACCCAAGGGACATTCCATGCCATGGAATACCATGCCCAGTCTATAAACTGGGGGAGTTACTTGGATGGGAAGCCCATCACAGCTCAGGAGATGAACAACAGCATTGTGCATCATTTCTCTTTTTCTGGGTTTTCTCTCTCTCTTTCTCTCCCTTTTATTACTGTTATTATTATACTATTTTACTTTGTTTCAATTATTATTATTATCTCAACCCATGAATTTTCCTTTTTTAACCATGCCACGTGTTCAGGACCCAGGACTACTATCACTACCAGCTAAGGGTAACCTGTCTTCTTTAGGGTGCTCCTCACTTTCTGCAAGGTTGGCTCAAAGGTAAGGAAAAGGTAAAAACACAGTCTTGGAAGGCTTTGAGCTTTTCCAGCTCTCCAGGAATCCTGTCTCCCTCACTGGGAGCTGCAGGGGCAGTGGGAGGCAGAGAGGCAAGACCCCCGTGGTGTATCAGTTCTCTGCCAAGTGTCAGAGCTCTTTCTATCACTGCTCTGCAATTGCTCAATTAATGGAAATGGTGCATCAAGCATGGAGAATAAATGCCAGGAGAATAGCAGACACTCCAGGCAACCAATTTAGAGCAGTAGTTTAGTTTTGCTGGCTGTTTCAGTTGCTTTAAAAA
The DNA here is from genome assembly GCF_003031625.1 of Empidonax traillii. Taxonomy (NCBI): domain Eukaryota; kingdom Metazoa; phylum Chordata; class Aves; order Passeriformes; family Tyrannidae; genus Empidonax; species Empidonax traillii. The sequence continues at coordinate 222,174 of NW_020956280.1, read as the reverse complement.
GAAAAAAATCCAGTCACAATCCAAATATAACCCTTTGGCTTTTGCTGAATCAATGCAGCATTCACCCCACAAGGTCTGTCATCTCTGCTCAGGTCTGTGGCCGTAAGGGGTAACTGTTCTGCAATCACAACCTTTTCAGAAACACAGTTTCCTACTCAGAGAAACAATTGGGAAATCCAAAGGGTTTTAAAGATACACTGACCAAAGGTAATTACAGAGCCAGTAAAATACTTAATGGTTAGCTTTGCTAATTATCTAGTGGTGGAGTTTGTGGGGGAAACATTAGCTTGGAGGGCAACCTTAAGCTCAAGCAGACTGGAAGATAATCCTGTGTGAGGAGACAAGTGTGAGACATCAAGCACTGACACTGAGGTGATGATGGCACCCAGCAGACTCCACACTATCCTAGCTGCAGGATATTCCCCCACTGGAATTGTGTGTGGCCATTTCCCACCACGGAGCCTTTCAGCACCCACTCCCTGCCCCTGTTCCTCCACGTACAGACACACACATCGTTACCTCTGCTGGCTTCTGGGCAGGCTCTCTGTCCTGTTTGGAAAAGATGAAGACAGACATTTAAAAAGCCATGGTTTACAGCCAGCATTCAATTCATTATGAGGTAAATTGTGAACTGAAATACCCTTCCCTGCATGCTTTTTCCCCCCAGATAGATCTCTTGGGAGCTGTATTCCACACAGATTAATCCTTGCTTCCTTTGAGGTCACTGAGCTGACACGGGGGCTGCTGTGGTTTGCTTTGTGAAGGATTAGCTGTGCACATCATTAGGGACATGCAGAATGTTAAGGCTGAGAGGACCCAAAGCAGGAATCAGACAGGGTAGAAACATCCCCAGCCTCAACTCCTTGGCTGTCCAAGCAGAGAACCACAAAAACCTCCAGCCCTCCAACTCCAGCTCTCATCATAAAATCCTGGTTCCATTTTCAGTCCTGTCAACACCCCTCCCGTGCTGTCAGACACAGGAGGTGCCAGGGAATTCAGGAGCTTCTCCAGGAGTTCAGGCTGTCACTAAAGAGCACATGAATCACCCTGATTCGATGGCATTGCTGGAGGTTTGCTGCTTTTGGTCCCTTCCAGAGAAACCCAAACTGAAGCCATCACCAGACACACACTGGCTCAGTGTTTTTGTTCCTGACACCTAAAACATATAATCAGCCCAGAGTGGATTTTATAATGCATCAATGGCATGGCCTTCCCCAGTTATTCAAGCAGGAAGGGGCAGTGGGATTTATTCTCTTCTGGGAGATGTCACATGTATGTGACCACTGCCAACACATGGGGAGCCCTGCTCTGACTCAGCATGTCCCAGGAGGTGGCAACAGAGCATCCACCCACGGGGTCACTGCCACAACAGGGATGGCACTCCTATTCCTGAGGGGATGGGAGGAAGGAGGAGGCCAAACCTACCACTTCAGATGGCTCTTTCCTCAGACTGCTCAGGCTGCTGGACTTCTGCAGAGAGGAGGTTCTGGGACAACAAACAAAACCAGAGCTAAGGTATTGAAATTAAATTTGCTAGGATGCCCACCTTTGGATTTTGTTGGCTTCTTATTTAACATCATATTTTCAGAAGCACAAGCAGGACTTACACAGGCAGAGGAACTGATACAAACTAAAGCTACGAAAACCAGTATTTTTAGCAACTGCCTTTTGACTAATTTGATCCCTAGAGAAGCCAAGTATGAGTGTTTTAGTATTTTAACTTCAGTTCTGTTTTCCATTTCGGAGCAGATATCCCACAATTTCTGGTGGGATTTACAGTCTAGAATGCTCAAGTCTGGTTGAAAAGAATGTTACCATTGAAGTTTTTCTCATAAGCACATATAAATTCAGAGTAACAGTGAATTTTATAAAGTTACCTATATTTCTACCAACAGAGCAGAACTGGGCTTTTATTTTCTCATTCTAGTCCACTCATCACCTTTCTCCCACTATCAAAAGAAAAAGCAAATCCTGTGTGTGTGTGTACTGTGGAAAACTACAAATTTCAGAGTATACTGACAGTCTGCCACTGATGTAACAGAAAGTAACTGTGCACAGATAAGTAACTGGAAAATAACAACCATGAAAGCACCACGAGCAGAAACCTGCCAGCACTAAATCCCACCCTTTTGGTTGGAATTAGCTGATATGTTTGCATGGGTGTTTAAAATATGAGGGGGTGTTGGGGTTTTCAATTGACAATCATATATAAATACATGTCTCCTAAGCAGTTCTGATGATGGTACTTACACTGGACTGTCACACAGATGAGTTTCTGGGGAGGAACCTGCTGATCTTCCTTCACTGTAAAAACAAAGAAGATACAGAAAAAGTGAGGCATTTGGGGATCCCATCCAAATGTTTTGCTGGACAGAAATCCCATCAGCTCACACTGCTTTTACTGTGCTTTCACTTCAGCTCTTATGCTACTAACACAGGGCAAATACTCCCCTCTGGGGTGGCAAGTCTTGTGAAAGATAAAGGTGAGCTCGAGATGAAGATGAGCTGCACGAGGCACAGCAGAGACCAAGCCAAGCTGGTCTGCTGGACAGGATGCTTGCCTGGACTGGAACTGGACAAATCCCACATCAACTCGGGCTTGCACTGATTTTTCACACCGAGACTGCTGATTGTTTGAAGTCAGTAAGATTTTCCTGCCTCTGGGTTCTCAGTATTTGATACTTCCTTAGATAAAAGCCAGGGATTTGGAGCCAGTAGGAAACACAAGCACAGCCTTTGTTTAGGTGTGAGTCTGGGGTGCTTTTCCACCTCCTCCCAGGGCAAGGAGGGTGTAGGATTCAAAGTGCTGGTGGAAGCTGAAGGCCACTCCTTGCTTACAGAGGATTTAATCAGTGCACTTCATGAACATTAGCTTAGTTAGCTACAGCTCCTCAGATGAATGCCAGCCTCGTTTAACTGACTTAATTACTTGACAATTCAGTCCCAGACAGATTATTAACCTCATTAAACGTCCCAGAACATTGGATTTACAATTGAAAAATGCAGGGAAACCATAATAATACCTCATTTCACTGGCAGCATCTGGCCTAGGCTGTGCTTTCACTCTCTCTGCAGCAGCTTCTGAGCTCTTGGATGTTGATGAAAAAGAAGGGATTGAAATCTGTAAAATACTGGTGTGGATCTGTAAGGAATTCTGAAAAGGATGAAGAATATGTGTTACACTCTTCTGAGCTGAAATGAAGCAGCCATATATGAAAAAAGAGTCACAGATAAACTGTGAAAAGGAGGGTCTGAAACAAGGTTTCAAAAGGGGTTTTTTTCTACTGTAATACAGTGATTTACTATTTGAAAGATGGCACTGAAGATAAAACATGAATCATTGCACAGATCAGCAAGAGCACAGACAAAAACCTCCCAAGTCTCCCAAGGCTGCCTCCTAACTCTGTCTCTACCACAGACACCATGAAGAGTAGTTCACTTTTCAGGTTTACACTTGTCCTCAGCCACTCAGAGAATACCAAAAAAATGCTAAACATTCACTTTAATTTCATTTTTTTCGAAGTGTATTCAAGTAAATCAAGTCCCTGCTCTGACTCAGACTTCTAAGAGAAGAGATCTATAGTTTTTTCACTGGGAAACCTGATTGCAAAAATCAGAGACTGGGCCACAACACACTTACCATTTAACTGAATGGATGCAATAATGTAATGAATATGACAGGATATAGTAAATAAGTCCTGCTTGTTTACTTCAAGTTCCTGCCAAATTAAATATAGCTATGTTTGATATGAAAACTAATTTCTGTGTGTTTGATAGGAAAAGCAGTTTAGACCCGTTCTCGTGGCAAACACAGCTATGTGCTGTCTCCTGATCCCATTTGATGATTAAGAAAAATAAATTTAATTCAAACTCCTCAGCAGCTTTCACATGAAAACTACATTCTCCAAAAGGATATGAGACATTACTACAAACTGTGCAACCCAGGAAAAAAGTCTTTTCAGAAACTTGAGTTTTGGCATCTGCGATACTGAAACCAGCACAAACAAGGTTTCCAAGGACCAAGGGCATTAAATGAGGAAGGAAAAAGGATACCTCTTCATGAATATTCACATTAAACTCATCGTGGATTGGAGATGCTGTCACTGGGGTTGGGGATGGGCTCTTCTCTGGGTCAGTCAGGCTTGGTGTGTCCAATAAAACCGTGGAAACAGATCCTGAATTCAAGTCTTCACCGTCACTTTCCTTGCCTGAAGGGAGAGAAGGTGGAGATTTGCTGGCTTTATCTCTGGATACATGATGACCCCTGTGCCTGTGCAAGGTGCAGTCATTTATGGATCAAAAATGGAAGGATTTGATTGCTGGGGGTTTTTTAGGACAGCCCACAATAGAGGGAGGGAAGTCACTGCCAGTGTTGCTTCCCAGCCCAAGCAACACAACCACAACAGCAGGGTTGGAACAAACACCAACAGCAAAAACCCCAGCAAACGCTCTCAGGGAGTTCAGTGGGATTGCTTTCAACCAGCTGAATAAACTGGAGTAGTTATTTCCTGTCCATGTTCTGGAATTTCACACCAAATGCTTCTTTTCCCTTATTCACCTGGAAAAGATCGGGAGGTCAAATCTGCCTGAAACTTCAGCTGTCTCTGCGGCATCTTTGAGTTACCCACAGGAAAAATGCAGCCCACTGCTCAAAGGTCTATCAGCAGCCTTTAAGTGCCTACATTGTGTCTGCAGCCTGCCACAAACTGAGTGTTTGTGTCCTTCAGTTCATGCTGAGGCATCCTCTGCTCCCAGTATTGCTCCTGAACTGCCCTGGTGCTGCCAAAAGCCTGGGATTGGTTGTTAAAGACAACCAAGGCTTCCTACAAAGTGAGCAGGAATCTCACACTCGTTGCCAAAGACCTGAAGCAAACACAAGCCAAAGTTTGTTCACAGCCAAAACCTCTCTTGCCCAGTTTTCACTGCCAGGAATATCTGTCCATGCTCCGTGAAGTGACCCCAAAACACAGTTCCCTGAGACTCAAAGTCTGTTCTAACACCCTCCTGTGTTTGAAGGGGCAAAAAAGCAGTTCAGAAATTGCTACCCCTCCAACACTCAGCCCCACAAAAATACATATTTTGCTTCCTCACTCCTCAGGTGTCGACAATCCTCATTCTTTGAAAGAGTCCCTGGGGGCTCCTGTGTCCATCTCCCAGGAAGGTTATCCACCTGCAACACCTGCACAGCCAACAAAAGCCACAAGCCCATGTCTGTCCTAAACGAGCTCAGGCAAACTCAAACCTTTGACCAGCTCAACATTTATCACCTCAGGGGGTCAGAAGCTGCTGGATCTGGAAACCTCCACCAGTCTTGGAACAGACGGAATGGACCACGTTACGGTTTAGATGACAGGTGCCAGTTCAGTCTGCCAGGTAAGCTCCCTACCACAATGCACCTGGAGTTTAAATGAGGGCAAAGTTTAATTTTGGTTTTGGTTGTACAATACCTTTTTTCCCTTGAGCCAGAATCACCATGTCTTGAACTTTCTTGTACCTGTTCAGAGACTGCCGGAGCTCTTCGATCTTCCGATCCTAAAACAGAGGCAAGTTGTGACTGGGCTTCCTCCCCCAGAAATGCAGATAACCACATTCTTCAGTTTAACTGGTTGTGAGACTGGAAGAAGTGGGAAGTGTGGATGGGACAGGACTCAGAATGCTGGGAGGTTTTGAAATATCAAGACCTGTATTTAGCAAAAAACCTCTCATCTGATTATTGCCCTGGCCTTGAAAGCAGATTCCAGCTCCCTTGTCAAGTCAAAGATAGAGTGTAATAAATTGGCCCTGTACAAAGGATTTAGGGCTTTGGTGATCAAAAGAGAACATCCTACAAAATGCACATGCATATGAAAGCACAAAACCATCCATTAAAACAACTCCTCCTTCAGAGAGAGCCCTTTTGGGAACACAAGCTGCCATAGGGCACTTTTATGGAGCTCTTTACATTTTCAGAACACGGTGTAAATTGTAGTCACACTGAATTCAGTGACACAACAGTGAAAGGACTCTGTAAGGACCCTCTGTACATGCACAGAGCTCAGAAATGCTCAGTTACAGCCCCTTAAAGGCACTGCTGTGCTTCTGACTACAAAAAATCACCACTTCTTAGCAGCTTGGTTTTTAATTGAATTGTGAAAGGCTCACACACAAAGGTTTTCTCAGAGATTTAAATCAATCTGAGGAATGATTGATTGCTGAAAAAAGAATGACTTTGCTACCTTCTCTTCATTTGCTGCCATTAGAGATTCCACTGCCTTCTTCATTTTCTGTACCTCTATATCTAAAAACACAACACAGTTCTCCAAGTCAGTTGTTGTAAACAAGACACTTGTTTAAATAAATAAAATGCAAGGAAATAAGAAAAACAAACAAACAAAATAAAAACCTGGAAGCAACTCGGTAATATCTGAAAGTAAACTTACAAATTAGAAGACAAAACATAAGCCATTTAAATTCTGGGTTGGGTGGAAATACATGGCAGAAATCCCTTTTCTTCAAAGCCTCTTCTCTGACAGTTTCATCAAGGAAATTATTAAATTCAGGAATTTTAGAGAATGGAAAACTCAAGAGTAAAACTACTGCCTGACTTTTCACCATCTCCACTTTTCAAACAGCCAAATAAGTACAAAGCAAAAAGTTCAAAATAAGAAACACTCCATTTGGAGTGCAATAAAATGCATTACAGCAGTCAACAAACACCCCAAATGGCATCCAAAAACCCACTATCCAAAGCAATGGGATTAATGGATATGATGAAGGAAGCATTGGGCAGTGATGCTTAATTACAGCCTTAATTCAGTGTGGATGTAGAAATTAGGACAGCACAATGGAATGAAACAAGTATTTGCTGTGATGAGCAGTCATGCTGGAATAAATATATATTCAGCCTTGGACCAGGTCCTTAACACAGACAACAGCACTTCATCTATAATCCTTATGTAGCAAGAAGTACAAATACATGGAAATATGTATGTTCTGGAGGTGTTCTGGACTAGAAATCCAAAGAGAATAGGAACAATCTCCCTTTTCTCCTAAAAATCCACCTCGTGTAAATGAAGTGAGCTTTAAATTTTGACAGGCAAACTTCCCGCCAAACTCATAGGCAAGAAAGCCCTTTACACTGTTCTAAAACTCCCCAAAAATTCTTGGAAAGCAAAACAGAGCAGGAAGAACATTTTCCTCCTTAATGACATGCAAGAAGAAAACAAGCTGCCTGGCAGGCTTTCCAGATGAAAGACATTTAGAAACCAAACCAGCAACTGAGCCACTTCCAGTGATTTTTCCCTGGCTGAAAATCTGGTTTTCTGGATTGCAGCTCAGCTGTATTTCACTGGGAGGCAACTGCTTTGTGGGTCTTGCTGAGACCAAATCTTTCTTTGCCTATCAGCTTTTCTTAGAAAAATTTGGTTTTTCAGTGTGATATCTCCACCCTTATTCTGCAGTGTTACTGTAAGGGTTATAGATGATGCAATCTGACCACGTTTGTTAAAGCAGTTTTGCAAACACATGCAGGGAGCTACTCTGGAAAGCACTTCTGGAATGCAAATGCGGGGGGAAAGACACCAGAAACCTTACTTTTGTCTTTGAGCTTCTTTTTACAGTTTTCATCTGTGCAGGAAAACCCATTGGATTTGAAATTAGCACGGAGGTTATGACATTAAATAACTTTTGAGAGAAAGCTGATAATAAAAAGAGACAAGTATTCCTCACTTCATTCAGCTAATGAGGCAGGTAATCTGGGCTTCTTAACATTGGTCCAAGGCAGAGGAAAACATGTTTGATCACAGCCAAAGATCTTCTGCTGAGCTGTACTGGAAACTAAACTAAAGCTGAGGACCTGAGGGCAATGGGAGTTCAAGCAGCTCCCCAGGAAAAAAAAGCCCTACATAAGTAGTCACGAATGCAACAAAATCAGACCTTGTTCACATTTAAATGTCCTTAAATGTGGTCACTTGCACTGATTTTAGCCAGTGGTTTTTGAGAACAGATCATTTTACTAAATAAAATGTGACAATCTAGACACAGCCTTTTCCTCCTCAGGTCAGGGGAGGAGACTAATCTGTTGTGGCTTTGTTTTTCCAAAAAACACACTTGGAAAGCATGATCTTAAAATCAGCAATAACTATCAGTGACATATATTCAGAATTTAAATTGCAGCAGGCCAAGAAAGTCTGTGGAAAATTCTTGTGAGGCTTTAACAAAAAAATAAATTTTAGTTTTCAATAACGGAAATCCTGAATCTAAGCTTAAATAAACACTAACTTAATTTCTTCTTTGCAAACAAATAAAAGAATTACCTGGCAAGGAACATGTGTGTGCTAATTCAAGCCTAACTAAGATTGGGACTTAACCAGTGCACAAATCTAGAATCAATCCTCAATTTCGCCTGCTTACAGGTAGGTCCACATTATACTTTGGTCTGCAGTTTGGCTATTCCATAGATAATAAAAAAAATAGCACAAAGCCCATAAATACTCAAGCAGGAAAATTTCCTTTTCGGGGAATTTGTTGAAATTCTTTTAAGTGTCTCTTGGCCAATACAAACTGCATCTTTTTAGGCCTCCAAAAAGCCACATAAAGATCTAGCTAGGGACAGATATCCTGATCGGTTCAAATGTGATCAAGAACTTGCTTTGACAGTAATTTCAGCAGTTGCATCATCAACATCCACTAAAGAAATATCTTACAAGAGGTAAACACAAAGCTTGTGACAATTGAGGCTTTTGTCAGTTATCTCCTGCACAAGCATTCCTGGAGACATGATCTCAGATGAGGTGACTGAGCAGGACATGGTGGCAGAGCCCCCTTTTCTCTTACCTCTGTCCAGGATTTCAATCCCTTCTCCTTTGAGCTTGCAAACCAATTTCTCGTGCAACCTTTTTACCTCGGCTTCCTTCTGCTCCAGTTTGTCTTTCAGAGCAGAGAGCTCATCCTGTAACAGAGACAGAGTCCCTCAGGGACACACAGCTCAGATGTTCCCAAAATTCCCTCCCAGGGAGCACACTGGGCAGATCCTCAGCCTGTGGAAACGACCCAGGGGCCCCCTGGCATTTACACCCACCAAACTGACCCTGAACATCACAACAGACCTCTGGGGGCAAAACCAGTGGTCTGGAATTGTCAGTCTCATTGGAAAGAGATTTTACATCTAAATTTAAAGGAGAAATAGTGAAGATTAAAAAAAAAAAAAAAAAGAAAAGGAGTTTGTTTATTTATTTAACCTTGCACAGACAGAAGAAGTGCAGGTGATGAGGGCAGAGGTTAAATCTGCAGAGATTTAGTTTGGTATTTACAGGGCATTTTGCATGTTCAAAGCCAAACAACCAGGCTGAGGACAGTTTCAGAAATAACCACTGCTTCTATGGAGGAAAAATCAACCACAACACCAGCGAGCACATGGACACACACACTGGAAAGCAGTTCAGACACAAATGTGGTACCTCTGCCACAGGCTGGGTTTGCTGATCAAGCACTGGGGAAGGAAGCTCAGAGCTGAGACTCTTGGGAATGAGACAGATGGTGTTTGGGGGAGTTGGGGTGTATTAGAAAAATGCTGTCAAATTTTAACTTAGATCCAACCATCTGCACTAGCAAGTGAACTGGCACAGCCCCATGCATTTAACTTTTTAAAATGTGAGTGGAATCCTACCCAGTTTAGTAACATGTTTTCTTTGATGTCCAAGGATATCTTGTGCAACAGCGTCATCAAGACAGGGCCCTCAGTGCAAATGTACCCAACACTGAAAATTTAATTTGTTTGGTTTGTAAACAAAACAAAACAAGGCAAGACTCAGCATTTTGGCATTAACAGCTTGTTAACTGACGTTTTAAATCCTTAAAGGAATAAACCAAACTAGAAAATGCCATGGCTTAGGTATTTTCCTGAGCTAACCCTCAAAAGACCTGTTGCAAATATGAAGTGCTGTCTGCAACCCAGATTACGGAATTGCTTGAAACTGGTTCATGTTTGCTCTAAAGCACCATAAAAATAAACAAAAAACAAACAAACCCAAACCACAGATCAATTAATTAGGATCAATCTTAAAACTGCCAAGAAATCAAAGTTTCTTCCACAACAGCGGTTGGGCAGTAAATACAGTTCTGCAGTGCTCCAGTGGGGCACTGATCCTGATGGGATTTCTGCCAGTGTAGGATCCATACTCCTCCAAAATAAGGCCACCTCTTGGTCACTTGAGAAGCTGCTGTTATACCCACAGGCAGCCAGAGCTGCATGTGGCTGTCAGTGTGTGCTTCTTCCCCCGAAATTAGAAACATGATATGCAAATTTACGTGTGGGAGAGAGGAGGGAGGGAGGGGAGTATGAAAGAATCACTATTTTCCAGCTAGTTTTCATGAATAAATTTTCTATAAAAGGGTGATACAAAGTTCTGCTTGAATAATGGATGTAAAAGCGACACACGAGGCAACCTTCCCTCGGAAGGGGAATGATTTTAACCCAAGTCTAATTCCATTATGTGTAACCTTACGCAAAGGTGACACCACTAAAACCCTCTCCCATGCCAAATGAAAGCTGTTTACAAGGCACATCTGCATCAGGAGCTCTGTAAAACGAGGCAGGGCACACTGCATACCACCACACAGCCAGTAATGAAGGACAGAGCGTGACAGCACGATGAGGGACAGACTGCAAAAAGGGACATGAAGGATTCAGAACAGGCCCAGTGTCCCCCAGAAACTACCCCACCTTTAGCATCTGGCTTTTTTGCTCCATCCGCTGCTTTTCATACTGCATCTGCCCCACTTTGATTTTCATACTAGAAAGTTTGGCCATTAAAGACTGGTAACAGAGACAGAGGAGTGAGAGAAAACTGAAGGCAGAAAAGAGACAAGGCTAAATGGCAAAGAGAAGTTAGACACTCAGAGCAACAGGCTGCTAGAAATACTTAGGTGCACGTTTTCACTTCAGAAGTGGCTTATTTTTAGCACATTGAGGAGAAAATAAATGCTAAATTTTGGTCCCAACTATGGCACACACTTCGTGTGCTGCAACTGGTGTTTCTTGACACACATGTGAAACAAGGCTCTAAACAGGTCATAAATGTACTGATAGAGCAAGGTAAGTTATCCTTCATAAAAAAAACACTGCTCAGGCTGCAAACCACAGCATGACATTTGGAAATAGCCCCTGGTGCTAAATGAGAACCATGACACCCAGGGCCTGAGAGGGCTCAGGATTTCGCAGGGTGCAGGCAGGGATTGGGGAAAAGAGAGTGAACTCCTAAAGCCTGACTGAGACCCATTTGTGCCCTTCCCCTCAGCCTCACTCACTTTGGTTGTTTTCAGCTTTTTCTCGTACTGGAGTCTTTCATTGTCCATCTCTCCCACTCTCAAGCGCAGTTCATTTATTTCCTGGATCAAATCCTGAGCGAAGGGAAAAAGAAGAGCAGAAACAATGAGAAAATTCACTAAAAAACCCCAGAACAACAGCTACCCATTGGTAGGAAAGTAGCAACAATAAAAGCAGCAATAAAAGGCACTCTGCACACAAAATCACACCACCTAAGTCAGGCAACTCAGAGCTCCCAGATACCCAGGGACTCTATTTCTCAGCTTTCATTTCTGTTCCCAGGTCTGATGGTCACCTTTGACACTCTGACAATTGATTTTGGGGGGGTTTCTCTCTCCTGCAGCATGACCCAATGTCACTGTGTGGCACTCACTGCTGAGTAGATTCCACCAGGATTCCAGAGCAGAAATGAAATTATTCTGATTAATCTCTTATGGACCTCCTGGGCAATCAGATCCTTTACCACCGGTAACTGGTGACCAAAAAACACCCTACAGTTTCTCTCAGGTGTTAAACAGAAGTTCAAGACAAGTCCTAACAGAATGCTTTGCCCCCAAAATATTTTCAATTACTCCCTTGTAAGTGTACCCCCCAAAAAATAAAAAAATCAATGATAACTTTGAGCTGTGGGGGGGTCAGAGGTTTTCCTTACTGGCACTGGGAACACAAAGTGCTCCTCTCAGAAACTCCTGTGCACAAGGGACACTGGTGGAGGTTAAATTATGAAGATCTCCCCGTGAGTGAGCCACTTTTACCCTCTGGCTGCCGCTTCAAAGGCTGGTTATGGACTCCTCCCTAAATAAACTCCCTTGTAAGGTATTTTCTTACATAAACTCAGCCCAGCTCAGACCACCCGTGTTCCTTAAGGAAAATAACGCTGGTGCCTGCTGAGAAAGTGGAAAGACTGGAATGATTGAAAGAACAGAACAATTACAAATCCCTGTTAAGTATACAATTAGCTTTGGGGAAAAGCTGTGTATTTGTGAACATCTAGACAGCAAATCCTAGAGCAGAAAGGCCCAGTGAAGCATCTGTTTCGAGAAAGGATGGAGAACATGAGTAACCAACCAAGCTGGAATGGGAAGTTGCATAAGAACATAAGGAACAACTGGATAATACAGGGATTTCATTTGAATGGTAATTCTGTAGGAGACAGTAGCTCCACAGAAGTTGTCAGATGTCAATGATGGTTTTTTTTTTTCTTTTTCCTGAATAAAACCAGAAGCAATAGTCATAGCTTTTCTGCCCTAGTTTGGGTAAGAATCTATTTCCATTCTGAACACTCCATGTAAATGCCATGATGTGTTTTGAGGTCAAATATTTTAAATATTCATTTAAATATTCAGCTCTGCTAAAATAGTTGATAATCTGCTACTTTAAACAGGAATACCATTGGATCAACAATGAATAAAATACTGTGTCATTCTGATTAAGCACTGCCTCCAAAATACCTTTTGGAGATTTTGTAAGGGCTGAGACCCTTACAATTGATCAGCCATTCATTTTTCCACTGAACCAAATGGAAATTAAGATATATTATCCCTATCAGTGTTTAAGCCTAAGCCTTTTTACAGCTATAAAGTGCTAAGCAAAGAAGAAACAATATAATAATTTCTCTCACACCAAACGACATAGTTCTGGTTTTCAAAGGGAGGGAGGAACATTTCAGTAATAGTTCATTAGTTCCAGCAGAAACACCCAGGAAATAAATCTACATAGCCCCTAATTAAATATAATTTAAGTTATTTTTATCAAGGGCATTAAGTGTATTTCAAGGTATTTCAAAGAGAAAGGTCTTCCCAGCCTTTGGCACAGAGCTTACAGAGCTGCAGTTCAGGGTGTGCTCCCCACACTGGAACCACTTTGCTGGGAACCAGCAGCTCCAGGTCCACCTTCTTGGTGTGTGAGTTGTGCTATTAAATCATGGAGAGACTGCAGTTTGGGGGGAAACAAAGGAAGGGGGAGTGCAGGAGAACTCTACAATCAACTAGATTTAATAAAAGTAAGGATAGAAAGAGAGGAAGCAAATCAGACCTGTTACCGAACTAGAGCAAAAGGTGACAGGAGGCACATGGACCCATCCCACAGCTTTGGAAAATGTGCTGTCACACAGCTGTCACCACCCACAGAATCACTTACTTTGAAATCTGGGGGTGATTCAAGTCATTAGTTTTTAACCTGTGGGCTTGGGGTCCAAGGGAAGCAATTCAAAAGCAAGCCCAACTTTTTTCCTTCTGCTCGTAAATCCGAGTGAGGAACGACGCTTCACTGGAAACTAAGGAGGTGGGAAACCACTGACTGAAGTGGAAATTTTTCTCTCCTGTGATTACAATATGGCTTTTTTCCTTCTAGAAATGAAGGACATCTGGAACATCCACAATACAAACACCTGACATTTCAGCTCCTTTACGAATCCAGAAGTGGAAACTTTGTTCTGCTTCGCAGGCAGACCCAAGGAACTTCTGATATGGGGTATGTCATCCTGGCACCAAAGCCTGGCCTGATACCTGGGGTTTCCTAGAAAAAAACTGGGTTTGCCCACCTGTTTCGAAGCTTTCTGGCTTCAAAAATGAACAAGGCTCAGCTGCACAGACCTGCAGTGCACAGAGGGCAAAGGCCCGAGGGGAGCAGTGCCAGGGCTGGCAGCTCTGATGGCAGGAATCCCAAAGTGCCTCCGGGAACCTTCCTTTGTAAAACCAGAATTTAACAAAGGGGACACTTCTTATTTTAAGAGATACATTTTTTTAACCTTAAAGATGAGTTCTCTTCTTGCCTGGTTCAGGTTCCCTTCAGGTAACGTGAAGACAGGCACAGCTTTCACAATTTATTCCATCTGGTTTTACTCACCTCCGTGTCCCTGAATCTGTCCTCATAGTCCAATCTATCCTTCTCTACAGAGGTAAGCTTTAATTTCAGAGTGGAAATCTCTGCCATAAGATCCAGCTTCTGAGTTTCAAGGGTTGTTCTGCTTAAAAGCTCCTGATTCAAGATAAAGAGGAAGAGAACAGAATTATTCACCCAAGGGGAAGAAACCAGTGATTTATTCTGACAGCTAAAGCTCCCCTTCATGGGGAAAAGCATCACCCTCTTCCTTGAACTGTGTGAAGCCCTGGGACACAGCTATTATCCATCTGACAGAGCCCAGGCACCTAGGATGCATCTGGGATCACGGGGGCACCACCATGGGCTGGCTGAGAAGAAAGCCTGTCTGCCATCACAGTGGCTGTGGGCAGCCAGGAGCTGGGAGGGGAACCCAGCCATCCTGCCACGGGGCTCTGATCTAAAGGCTCTTTGAAGTTCAGTGGGGAAGGACTCACAGAAGAGCAAAGTGGATTCCTACAGTGGGAAGCAGCACTGACATTACTGAGCACAAAGACTTGAAAGCAAATATGGTAGGAAATTACCCCTGAGCTAAGAGATACCAAGGGTGCAACACCTCGGAGTGCACTGCTCTCCCCACAGGGTGTTTAGGACAGCAGGAGGAGCAGACAGCAGGGCAGGCACGGCGCTGTGAAATACCTGCTGCAGCATCTCCTCCGTGGCATTCAGCTTCTCCCTGTGCTCCTCCAGGCAGAACTCCAGATCCCGAATCTTCTCTCCTTGGGCCTCCACCTGGTCTGTGAGCACACTAACCTGGAGAGGAAGGGATGAACGTTCAGCACCTCGAGTCAGTGCCAGCTGAGGAACTGCACGTGAGCAACGGTGCCGGCTGGGCCAGGGGGAATGGGACCATGCAGGGAGCAGAGGGAGCAGCAGAGCTCTGCCTTGGACACAACACTTGGCAAGGGCATTGCAGTTCTGCATCTCCCCTCCTGGCTTGTCCTGGAAGTTTCCATGAGGGGTGGCTGCTGCACTTTGCTACCAACAGTCATGCCTTTGCTGTGACAATCCATTAATTAAACCCATTAGTTCCCACCTCAACAACCAAATAGCCCGATCTCCCTGCTCACAATTTATTCTCCTTCCCCAGGGATCACACACTGTGTACCATAACAACCAGTTCCTCCTCTTGAGAGCAAAAAAAAGCAAAGGAGGTTAAAACACACAGCCCCAGGCTGGGCAGGATCCAGACAACACCTTTGAGACACCTTTCCTAAGGACAGGACATCTGTCTCCTGAGGCAGCCAGCATGGGAATGGTCATGGAAAGCAGGGATCTTAAGGATTTACATGAGTGTGGGTAGGTGGCTGCCCTGCAGACACGCTCAGCTAACAAGATTCACAGACAGATGGGATACACAGACAGAAAGGCCTTTGCATTCCTCCTGCAATCTCAGTCCACACCCATCCTTAATCCGGGTTAACTGTACAAGGCATCACAACTTCAAATAAATTCTCAGAGGTTTTTATCACATGATATAAAAAAATCTCATGAATGCAAGAGCAAAAGAAAATAACTGGGGTGACAACTCACTTGCAGAACAAGAGATTCCTTATCGTTTTCCAGACGAGCCAGCCTTTCCTGATAAACATCTCCATTCCCAGATATGTGTCCATTAGTCTGAAAAAGACAGCAAATATTGCACAGTCAGCAATTGTACCACAGTGCCATCCAATGCTATCAGCACACTCAGGGACCGTTTTTAGTCTGCAGAGTTTTGTAGTATTTCTCCAGCCCCCCAAGGGTTACATATCAAATACACTGCCAACAAAGGACACACCACTCAGGAAAGAATTGTTCAAGGGCTCCAAGATGAGAAAGGAAGAACCTTCTGGTGCCCCAGTTCTGCAAAAGTCACTTACTGTGCATTCAGCATTTTGCTAACAAAATTTGGACTCAACCGCATCCAAGGTTAAGCCAGACTGCAAGAAGACAAATACCCTGAGACATTCAGCAAGTGAAAAAATAAATAAATAAATAAATGTGCAATCTACAAGATGTGTGTTATGCTTCTCGCAAGTCGTACACACAGCAAGAGACATCTTTTCACATCAGGCACATCTTACTGGGTAGGGGTGAACGTCTGCACTCTGAACACATCTCTCTGCAAAGCTGCCTGAGGCTAAAGAGAAACAAGAATACATGCTAATGCTATCAGAGAGTTCAGAGGAATCAGCAACTTTCTCCATAATGACTTCCATGCTCTTGAGCAGCGAGAAGGGGTTTATTCTATCCATATTCAAAGCTGTCTCAAAGCACTCTGTGATCCACGCCACGATCAGACCTCGGCTCAGAACAGAAATTCCTGTTGCCATCGTTGCATAAATTGCTTAGAGGAGGCTGAGAAGCTGCTCTGAAATCCAGCAGAGACACCCCCCAACACTGAGGGGCCTCAATTGCCTCCTGAATACATGATGAGCCTTGCCAAAACACAGACTGAACCCCTGCCTCCCAACCACCACATCAGCACCCGAACCACTGACCCTCCCGACACCTCCAGTCAGCGCAACCAGACAGGAATCAGCTGAAACCAAAGGCTGTGTGAGGAAAGCGTGGGGAGGCAGGTCCTGGTGTCACACCACGATGAAAATGCCTTTACAGTGCTGTGAAAACCAGCGAGGTGTTAAAGCAGAATGTTAGTCACTGAGCTCAGCATCTTGCCAAGACACCTTTGTTGCTGAACTCCCTTCGCGTTTCTGACACGAAAATCCGCTTTGCTCAGCACGTCACACTTGGCTTCAAAACAGGAGCGTTTGGAGAGGGACAGCTCAGGCCAGAGCTGTGCACTGACATCAGAAACAGGGAGGAGGGAACCCCAAACAGCACAGGAACAAAGGCTGTTCTCGCTCAAAGCCAAATAAAAGGGCTTAAAGAATCACAGACTCGTTAAGGCTGGAAAATACCTCCAAGATCATCAAGTCCAACCATCAACCCAGCACCACGTTCACCACTAAACCACGTCCTCAAGAGCCACATCCACATGTGTTTTACATCCCTCCAGGGATGCTGACTCCACCACCTCCCTCCAATGCTTGATAACCCTTTCAGGGAAGAAAATTTTTCATAGTATCTGACCTAAACCTCCCCTGGTGCAACGTAAGGCCATTTCCTCTCCTGACAAATGCTGAGGGCAGTTCATCCTTTCTCTAGGAGAAACCTTGCAGAGATGTCTCAGTTTTGCAAGCTGTGTGTACTGGGGGCAAAGATCTCTTTTGTGGCTACTGCCAGAAACATTTCCTAAAACCTGCATAAAAGCAGACCAAAACCAGAAAACCTCGTGTACAACCCAAGGGTAGCTGGCTTTTTGCCTGAGCTGTTTTAATTTCTGCAAGGTAGGACTGACTCTTCATTTTAGGCATAAAAAGTCAAGAAAGTCACTGACTTTGGTTTCAGTGGAGGAAAAGATGACACAGAAAGACCAGGGCAGCTACTTCCAAGAGCAGCAGCCCCAGCCCCTCCCAGGACGGTGCAGAGACCAGGGACCTGCAGGCAACGGGCAGATGCCTTCCCAGATCTTTGCTCTGCACTGTCTGAGGTAAAAAGTTGATTCCTGGCATGATATCCTTCCCAGAGAGATGAGAAAGGAAGAGGGGAAATGAAACACGGGAAAAGAAGGACAGAGTAATGATGGCAGTGGGTGGGACTGAAGAGAAACGGAGAGGGAAGATGCCCAAACACTGAATATGGGAAAGAAACGCATGAGGAGATGAGGTGGATGGGGCCTTTACAGCAAGGAAGCGGATCCAGGAAAGTCTGAAAGATGCCAGGAGACCTGGTGTGTGCAAAACCTGGGTGAGCAACACTCAGTGTGTCCTTCAGGAGTGTCTCTCCAGCTGGGAACCTGCATCCTCCCCCTGGGACTGAGCCTGGCAACCACTCACCCTGCAGAGCAATGGCTTCGCTTTGGGGGAGAAAAAAAAGAATAAGAGAAGCAAAAAAGAAAAGTAAATGTTTGATTCAACAGCATAGTTGGGGCAGTTGGTAGTTCTGGATCAAATTTGTATCATTTAAGTCAATACAGGATTAACACAGTTTACGAGCTGTTCAAAGAAAGCTTTCCCTTTTCCAAAGAAGGCTCTTTTCATCAGCAACTTCAAATCTATCTTCAATTAAACAGTTGGACTTTGCATGTGTTTTCAGTTTAGGGATTAACAGCAAAACACTGCACGGCAAGAGAACGCAGATTTACCAGTACAGATTCTAATCCTAAAAACAAAAGAACAGTTGTCAAAACGCCACTGAGGCTTCACAGAAGTTTGAGGTTAAGCATTTACTTAAAATGCCTCATAAGATCAGACCCAGTGCACTTAGAAACTCTCCAAGATCAATCCGTGGCTAATCTGTTAAACACGTGTGGAAGCTTTGTCTGTAATCATCTAAGTGTAAAAATCCACGCTGCTCTGGAGGGAATTATTCCTGGAGTAAGCAGATGCATCACCAAACTTTCACAGCTTGTCTGCCTTCATTCTCTAATCCCCTTTCCCTGCAAGTGAGTTAGCATTCCAAACCACAGGGAAGTTTCTAATAGCTGTTGGTTTAAACCTCCTAATAAAAAAAATAAATAAATTATATATAAAAAAAAATAAATCCATTTCCTCTCAGTTGCTGAATTCTCCTTTCAAAGATAACTCATTTTTTAGCCTATCACAGCTGATACCCTCATTTCCCTTCATTTTCTCTCCTGCTTTCAGAGGAGGGAAATAAGCAGCACAAATCACACTGCTCTTGCTGTATGTGCAGTTTGATTTGTATAGAAGGAGCTGCCACTCCACAGCATCATCTCCTTGTGCAGCAGATTGCACCGACTGCTTGGACCACCACAGGCAAGTCAACAGTTGGGCAAGTGAGCTGTCCCTGACACCTCTTCCCTGACCATCTGGAGTTAAATTAGAGCTCATCTACATGCTTACACTGTTCACATCATTAGAATACACATTACCTATGCTTAGTTAAACAAAGCTGCTGCTGTTCTGCTTGTTCCCTCAGCCTTAGGGAGTCCCCTGCAAGGGGGTTACTCCAGCCCCAGCCACCTCAACGTCACTTTGTGTGCCACGGGAAGAGCCTCCAGGTTTTCCAAGTGAAGTATTTGGATCCAGAGCCATAACAGCTTTACTCTCTGTAAGCACTGATTCTGTCCCAAATTTATACTGGTCTGAGCACAATTCATACAGTGTTCAACCAGTTTGTGTGGGACCCCACCACTGCCCTCCCAAACTGGCATCTCCTGCATTTCACGCTTCCCTGCTCATCCCTCTGAATATCTGCACGTGCCCTGGAAGCAGACAGGCAGACCTGCTGCTGAGCCTTTCCTAAACTTTACACCTTAGTTCCTCCTTACAGAATGAGAAGGGACAGAAAAAAACCCCCACAAAAACCCTTTCAACCCCCCCACTCCCATGTTACATTTTAAAGGTTTCACTGCAATAAAAGTGAATTCTGAAAGAAAACCAGCTTAAGACAGCCCTTCACTCTGAGACCTTTACCTGAAACATTCTGTAAATACCAATATTGAACAGGGAAGATGCACTCGTGTCACAGCGTTCCCCTTCCTCAACAGCAGCACGGCTGGTGCTCGATCCCAGAGGAGGACGAAATTCCCATTCCCGGCGTCGCCCAGCTCTGGCTTGTCAGCGGGAGAAGCGCAGGAGGCAGAACAAACACGGAGCTCCTTACCTTATTTAGCCACACGCAGTGCCCGTGAATGTCCCAGCTGTACTCCATGCTGGTCATGGCTATTTCCATGCAGCCCAGGGGCTGTGCGGATAAGCCAGGCTGGCACCGTCAGGGCTGTGCCGAGCCGAGCCCACGCGGGGGTGACGCGGTTCAGGCTCCCCCTCCTGAGCTGGGATGGAGCGAACAGCGGGAGCGGGAGATGCGGGAAGCGCAGCCCGGGAAGATGCGGGAAGCGCAGCCCGGGAAGCAGCAGCGCTCGTCGGGCGGAGCGAGCGGCTCTGGGGAATTAACACATCAAAGCCCGGCGGGGAACTCTCCCAACCCGCATCACCCCGGCGCAGCGAGGCGGGGAGGTGGCAGAGCAAGGACAGCCCCGCGCACCTCCACCCGTGTCAGCATCACCCCCTGCCCTGCTCCTCCCGGCCCCGCGGAAACCACCCGCCCCGAGGAGCAATTCCCACCCCTCCACACGACTGCGGAGTGAAGAGAAGGGAGCTTGCTTTGCCTCGATGGGCTATTAATCGGAAAAAGCTGGAAGGACACATGTAATTAATTCACTTGTAGACGCCAAGAAAGAAATGGGAGGAAAAGGTTGACTCAGCTGTCCCAGGTCTCACGAGTGGCTTGGTCTCAAGTTTATGTCATGCTTAAGGATGAGGTAAAATGCAACAATAACAACCAACCTCTGTCCTCAGGTTCAAGTTTCAGCTGACCCAGTAACAGCAGCAGCACAAAAAAATCCTTAATGTATTTTACCACAGAGCCCGACTCAGGGAGTCCTGTGGATTACCCCCAAAAAACACAGCTTTTATAGTGGAAAGAAACATTTAAAACTACCACTGAGAGATAAAAATCTCAAAAGCATGAACACTGAGTAATCCAGAGCAACTCAGCAGAGCAGAAGAGGAGCAGGAGCTGTGTGCTTTTTAAACCACACTGATGCATTTTGGATTGGGAATGGTGATTTTTGACGGCTCTGCCATCAGGGCTGCATGGGTTGTTCTTACTGCTGATGAACTCACGAAGATGCCACGCCAAGATGAGCCTGTGGTATCTTCCAGGGTTAAAAGACATACCAGTCTGGGTGAAGAACAAGAAGCAGGGTCCTGCATTTCAAGAACTTTGGGAGGCAGATCTCTCCCAGACATGAAGTACTGCTGGCAGGGAATTTACCACAACAAGCTGAGACAGTATCACAAGACTCTTTGATTCTGCACACTTGAGGAGGGATCTCAGGTATTTGGTGGTAAACACCCATGTGCCACACATTCATTCCCATAGGAGCTTCTGACAGCTAAACCCAGCAGCAGCAGCAGCAGCTGAACCATATGACTGCACTGTACGCCCACACCAGGATAATCAAACAACAAACCTCGGTTTGAAGACGAGATTTTTCCATGAATAAGAAATCTGAGGTGATTTCTGGCTAACCAAACCGCTTCCTCCACCGAGGAACCACCCTGCTGCCCAAACAGGTCAACACATCTCGGGAAGATTACAAGCCATGTTTATCCAGCAAGGAAGGTTTCTCTCTAAAAGCTAACATTCCCTGTGAACTCTCACTACTCCCCAGTCAGTCTGGAAGGACCAATTTGTTGAAAAATTGTCCAAATCTGAAGCTGGGCTGTGAGGCAGCAGCAACACTCTGGATTGCACAAGCAAGCCACTCTGTGCAATACAAAACACAAATCAATCTTCTGATGAGCTGAACAAGTTCTATGGTTGGACTTGGTAAATCATCTCAGAGGTCTTTTCCAACCTTAATGATTCCATGATTCTACATAATTCAATAAGCCTTTGGAGGCCAGAAAGTTCGTTTTGCTTGACAGTCAACTTCAGAAATTTGCTTCTGGAGAGAAAATAATTAACAAAACATGTATTTTATATATATATACACACACACATAAATTCAGAAAGTCATTCCAGAGCTAAAACCACAGTTGCACTTGTTGTGGGTTTTAAAGAAGTGTTATCCTGGCTGGTTCATTCCAGGGGCACACCCTTTAAAGAGGGAAAGGCACTCAACAGGACCCATATACACAAGTTCAGATCAGGAGCTTGGGGAAAATGGCTCTGAGACGTGGGAAGAGAATGTCCACCCACTCCCTCCCTTCACTCTTCTTTTTAACAAGACACAGTTGGTTTCTTCTTTCTGGGAAGGCTGTTGCATAAGATGTATTTTTTAAAAACATTAAACCAAAAAACCCAAAACACTTCCAAGAAAAGTAATAACCAGCAAGAAAACTGTCTCTTCCTTCAACTGAAGCAAAAACTGGAGCAACATTCACAACCCTTACACACCGAGAGGAGCACAAAGGAAGTGGTTCAGGGACACAGGGCAGCCCATCCTGGCAGGGCAGAACCGAGTGCTCTGCCCTATCTTACAGAAGCAACTTTGGGAGACTGCTGTCATCCCTTTTCCCAATTCAGGCACCAGCGGTTTCCCTGCAGGGCCAGGAGAGGATTTTTCTCTTGTGACACAGTGTTTGGCAGCAGCAAACACTATTTGTGTTTTCCCCTGAGACACAAGAAGCTTGCTTACAGCTTGGGATGGGATGCCACGCACCAGTTCCAGCAGCCTGGAACAGCCCAGAGGATGCAGCTTCGTGCATGGAGGATTAAACCAGAGACAAACAAGGGAAATGTCTGCCCTTCCTCGGTAAGGATGGGCACAGCCGCCAAAAACCTTCCTGCAAATCATTCACAGAATATGCTGAGTTGGAAGGAACCCACAAAGACCATCGAGTCCAACTCCTGGCCCTGCACAGGACCATCCCCAAGAGTCAAACCATCTGCCTGAGGGCATTGTCCAAAGCCTCCTGGAGCTCTGGCAGCCTTGGGGCTGTGCCCACTGCCCTGGGCAGCCTGTTCAGTGCCAACCACCCTCTGGGGGAAGAACCTTTTCCCAATATCCAACCTAAACGCCTTCCTGCTCAGAAAGGGCCTGGCAACACTGGTGACACCTGCAAATCCTGTGGCTGTAGCAAAGTGTAAGTGCAATGTTCAGTCTTTCCTCCCAGGGGCTTCAAGGATGCCAGAGAATACAGGGGAATGACTTGAGGCAGACTGAGGAGTAACTGAGGCATTGATGGAATAGCTATTTTCTGCAGTCTCTGGTGCTCACAACCCCTGCACATCCTCCCCAGGGGTCGGGAGGCACTAAACTGAACGGCACAACAGAGCCCTTCCCCTCCCACTCAGCCCTTGGGTGCAACAAAAGATCCATCACTGTCTCACTGCCACGTGGTGATTCCACCTCACGGGGTCTGAAGGACCTCATCCCAGATCCCAACAGCCAGGCATCCCTAACTCCCACATTTGCCATCACCAGAGGTCACAGCTCATTAATCTCAGCAGGCACTGCAGCCCTCCAGCCACGCTGCTGGGCCCCATTTACTCCACAGGAGATCAGCAGCACCAAGTGTGGATTACTCTGAGCACCATGGGAAAGAGTTCACCCTCCAAGACTGTTTATCTGGCATTTTTCTTGATTTACAAAGGCCATACTTGCATCAACCTGTGATGTCCCTCAGTTCCTGCTCCACACAGCCTAGTTACAGCGATGTGCACTGCTGTATGTTAGGCAGGAAGGGAATGCTGATGTTGGCAGGAACTCTGTGTGTGTTCAAGATCTGACTCCAGTGTCACTCCCGTCTCCTCCTCCTGATCCCAGCGCTGGCTGCCACACTTTGACAGTGGGGGCGAGGTCCAAACCCCACTGGAGGCAGTGGGAAAGCTCCCACGTGCTTCGTTAAGGTTCAGGCATTTTCAAAGGAGTAGTTCAAAGCAAAGGGGGAAAAAAACCCAGAAAATGAAGGCTCTTCCCTCAAACCTTCCTGCAAGAAGCGAGTCCTCACATTGCTGTGCTCAGCCCCCATGACAGCAGATGGCATGAAGGGTCACCCAGCACCAGCCACAGCACACTCACCTTTTGGTAAGTACATGATTTTATTTCCCAGGGTAGTCTTCAGGTAACCTACACTTGAATAATCTTTGATTTTTGGGGGAAAACCAAGTTGTGGGGAAAGAACTGCCTTGTCAGTTATATTTCTGTGTATTTTTAAAGTAAGTGACAAAAACTGGCTGATTCAGAAACACAGAAAATAATAAATATGGTTTGGTATCCAGATGAAAGGGATGCTGAGCTTACACCACTCACTTCTGTTATAAATCAGGTAAGGAGGCTCAATAATAACACCAGTTCCTGCAGAAAACACGTTGCCACAAACGCTTTTCAGTGAAAAGTATTCGCAGAATATGCTGAGTTGGAAGGGACCACAGGGATCCTTGAATACAACTGGCTCTGCACAGGACCATCCCCAAGACTCACACCCTGTGCCTGAGGGTATCACCCAAACCCTCCTGCAGCTCTGGCAGCCTTGGTGCTGTGCCCACTGCCCTGGGCAGCCTGTTCAGTGCCAACCACCCTCTGGGGAAAGAACCTTTTCCCAATATCCGACATAAACCTGCCCTGACACAGCTCCAGCCATTCCCTGGGGGCTGTCCCTGCTCCCCCCAGAGCAGAGCTCAGTCCTGCCCTTCCTCTTCCCTCACAAGGAAGTTGTAAATGCAGTGAGGTCTTCCCTCAGTCTCCCCTCAGCTGAACACACCAAGTGCCCCCATACAGCTTCAAATCAAGGCCCTTCCCCATCTTTGTTGCCCTCCTTTGAAAACAACCTTTTCCCCCCACCTAAGCATCTGATTCTTATAAAAACATCTTTCCCCAGCCCTCTGAGGTGAAACAGCAGTGGCCAAATACTTTTTGCTCCCTCCATTTCCCCATCAGAGAAAACAGAGCCCAACCCGCTGGGACCGGCCTTGGAGCCCCAGCTTTCCCAAGGCGCCACAAGCAGCACCTCCAGCCCAAAATCTCTTCCCTTTGCTTCCCCAAAACTTATTCCAAGCTCTTTGAACACCTTCATACAGCAGAGTCAGTCTAGCTAAGACACAGAAGGAGCCTGTCAGGGGGTAGGGTGAGGTGAGACATTACCATCTGGCTCTGGAGCCACTCGACCAGCGCCTCCGCCGTGGAGTCCGGGATCTGGCAGCGCAGCCCCTCTCGCTCCTCCGCTTCCATCATCTCCAGCAAGCCCCGCAAATCCTCCACCAGGTGCAGCGCCCGCAGGCCCCCCATGAAGGGCGAGGTGGGGGACTGGCAGTCGAAGATGCCGTTGGAATATTCCAGCGCCTTGGAGCCTGGAGGGAGCAAAACCACACGGGGAGGGGTCAACGCCAGGAGAGCGGGAAGGAGCTGGGAAATGGCAGTGGTTGTTCCTGGTAGTTTATCCCAGCCAAACGTGGCGCTGGGGCTGTGGGATTCCACCCACACATTTGGGAAAGCTCCTGCAGGAAGGAGCTGGGCTGACCCACAGGGGGTGGGAATGCCACAGCCATGCCCATGGATTCAGGGCTCCCCGGGATAGATCAGAAACAAAAGGTACTTTGGGGACAAGGCGCTCCCTGAGTCACCCCCAGGGATGAACCATCCCAGTCAGGCAGTGGTGGGGTCCAGAGGTGTCCAGACCACACCGTGCCCTGCAGTTTTTCCCGTTAGGAATACGTTATGCTGCTCTAAGGAATTTCAGATTTTTTAAAAGAATAAAGGAAAATACGAAGAGAAATAAAAAAAAGACCAAATCACTCCTCCACAGCAATAGATTTTAAACTCGGCAATTTGACACGGTAGCACTGACATTTGCATGTTAATAAAGAGAAAAATCTCTCATTTGCATAAACCCACAGTATGTATATTTGACCTACATTAGAAGTCGCTACATATTAAGTAAGCAGGGAAAGTATGAATTCAGGAATTAAGGTTGATTTAAGTCAACCTAGCTAATTCCAACTATAATTCCAGTACACTGATTTTGTGACCTTAATTCTGTAATACCTCGGCACAATGAGATGTGTTCATGACAGACCTTCGTTTGCACTGTCAACTTCTAGAAACTACAATGATATGCACTTCCATGAACTTTCATTCATTTCATCTGGCAAGCCACAAAAACCCAAGTATTCTGCTAAATTCCCTTTGAAAAAAAAAATAAGGAGAAAAAAAATCCCCACAACAGCACAGGAGCCGATACCCCTTTGTTATATTATTTTATAGGGCTGTCCAGAGACGTGGGTAAATGAAGTCTGTGGTGACTTAAACCTTCCAACATCACATTTTGTTTTTATATTAAGCCTCACTCCTGCCATTACCAACTCAGGCTCTTGGAAACACAAATACTTGACTGGATCCAAATACCAGTGTCTACTTATGGAAATTACTAAAGTCACAGCTTGTATGTATTTTTAGAGATCATTATGATCAAACTGAATCCCCTTTACATTTGTTCCTGCCATGTGTCCTTAAGATCTTCGGGAAAACTGCAGAGAAGAGTCATTGTTCAAACAAACCATGCACTGCATGATTATTTTCTTTCCCTAAGGGAAATTATTTAAGTGGAACTATTAAAAACTTTATAACTGTGTTGCTATACCTGCAGAACATTTTTTTTTTCCAGTTTGGGTAGCTGTTTGCACTGCTTTGATGGAATAGGATTAAACCATTAGCTTCTTTCTGCTTTGCTCCTCTGTGTTTTCTAACTCACTAAAAAAGCAGAGGTTGTATTCTTTGTGATGCCTCTCCTTGGGTCATTTAAAATTTACAGGGACTTATAAAAAGTTCAAATGTTCAAGGCAGGTCCAAGCCAAATATTTGAAGCCAAAGCATTACAATTTTAAAGAAAAAAAAAAAAAAGAAAGAAAATTCAAGTCATGTTTTAACTCCTCAGAGTTAAACCAATTACAAGCACATTCCCTTCTCAGCCTGAAACTCTGTCCTCCAGGTAAGAGGAAGGAGGACCCAAAAAGCCAAGCGAGCCAGCTGCCCCAGGTTTTTACCTGCTATGATGCCATCCATCTGCTCCAGAGCCGCAGCCAGCATGTCACTTGCATCACTCATCATCTTCTCTCTTCCCAGGAACAATCCCCAGCTACACCATCAAGGAGCCAGAAAACCCCGGGAGCGTGAGCTGGGTCCAGAGCCTCCCGTCTGCAACGTAATCTGCAAGAGAGAATTTCACTTCACTCCTGTTCTCTGCACTC
The DNA here is from genome assembly GCF_003031625.1 of Empidonax traillii. Lineage (NCBI taxonomy): Eukaryota > Metazoa > Chordata > Aves > Passeriformes > Tyrannidae > Empidonax > Empidonax traillii. Next base: position 195,224 of record NW_020956280.1, on the reverse strand, counting down.
ACACATCCTTTGCTGACCAGCACAGGCCCCAGAGGGGTTCACTGCCAGGCAGGAACTGGCACCAAGGAATCAGAGCTCCAACCTGATGTCCCAGATTCTGCCCATGGCCCGCTCTGCCCACAGGTCCATGCCACTGAAATCCCACCTGGCACTTCAGGAGCTCACACAGGAGACAATTCTGTCACTAAAAGGAAGCTGCATCTCAGCAATAAACCAAGGGTGTCACCTGCTGTATTTTTCTCCCCAGGAGTTTGCTGGTATAGAAAAAGAGGATTCTGACCATTTTGGATGTCTGACAATCCACAAGTCCCAGGCATGCAAGTATTTGCTTGCAGGCAGGATGTCTCAGATGGCCATGAGTCAGTGGGTTTGGTGTGCAGGCACAGAGTATCCCTGCCAGGACACTGCTCTGAGTTTAGCAGATTCACACCCTGACAATGGTTGTGCTTTTACCCTCAAACTCCTAAAAAGATCTTACCCTCAAAGCCAGAGGTGGTCCCCACAGGAGTATCTCCAGCAGAGTCTGGAAAAGCAAAGCTGCTGCTTGGGCAGGTGAACTAGACCTGAAATCCTGATGGGCTCCAAGTTAAGCAGGTGCTTAGGAAGGTGGCTGCACCTGCCAGAGGAATTCCCAATCCCTCCATCCCGGCACAAGGGACACACAAACCACCAAAATAGCCCAGACTGCTTTGGCTTTCATCTAAGGCACGTGAGAGTGTTCTGCTATAAATAAGACACTTAGGGAACAAAGCTAAAGAAACACCAGGAAGGAAAACTCGCTTTAACCTTTGCATGCCCTGCCATTTGGGTTTTGTATTAGGCCACACCACTGCTGACACTTGCCCCAACATAAGCAATTAAGAAAGTTGTTCACAGCGTCTCTGGCAGAAGTCCTGGAAAACAGTCTACTGGAAAACAAGGCAAAACAAAAATTCATGGTATAAACTGAATTTTTCCCTCCTGTGAGTCACCTTATTGGTTTGACCCAGCTGGGAGGCAGCTCTCACTGGAGGCTGCCAGCTGGCTTCTGCTGAAATGCTATTCTTAAAATGCCAACAAACATTTCATCTTCCACAACAACATTCTGATTACATGAAGTAGGTCCAAACCCTAAGGTGACTTCTGAACGACAGCACAAAGGCTGCTGCATTTCTGGCATCAAAGGCCTTGCTTTGTTATTTAGTTGTCAGAGTCAGAAGGGCCGAGAGAACTTTAAGCAGCCAAAATATCTGTAAGTTAAGATGGTGCAAATCTTAAAAAATGCAGCAGCATTGTGACTGAAGCCTTTCAGCCTTCAAGGAGGAAGCCCCTGATTTTAAGCACAATGTAAACCTTCACCTTCAACCAGTACAACACCTGCCATAACATGCAGATCCTACAAGACCTGCAGGTTTAGTGCCCGATAAAAATGAGCAGAAAACACAGCTTTTGCAAATACATTCACTTGAATAGTATTGAAGACAGACTTTTTTTTCTGCTTTAGGGTTTTCTGGCTCTGATAATCAGATTCTGCTCAAATCTGGGTGTCTGTGAAGGCAGAGTGTGAAGATCTGTGGTGGATTTCCCTCGGAGGGTGAAGGGCACATGGACAGTCTGGGGCTGCTGCTGCCCCCAGGCAAAGCACTGCATTCCTCCCAGTTTTAAGTGAAAAAGGACCAACAGTGCAAAGCAACCACAAACCTGCAACAGTCAAATAATGTTTGGGAATCAGGAGTGCCCACAGTGTGCAGAAACACCTCACAGGGGAGTAAAGAAGGCAGAGCCAGGCTCTTCTCACTGTGACATGACAAGAGGCAATGGGCATGCATTAAAACACGGCAAATTCCACTGAAGATTTAAAAAGAGGGAAGAAAATAACTCCTAAATAAAAAGAAACCATCTTTTAACAGTTTTTTTGCTGCAAGGATGATGGCAAGCACTGAAAGGGCTGCCCTTTGGAGCTCTCCATCCTTGGAGCCGCTCACAGCCTGCCTGGAGCCCTTGTGGTGCAGCCTGCCCTGGGAACTCTGCTTTGGGCAGGGCAAGGGCTGGGGAACTCCAGTGGTGCCTTCCCACCTCAGCATCACTGAGCTCAGTGCAGCCCATGATCAAGCACTAAATCCTGGAGAGGCTGCCCAGGAAAACCTCCTGGAGGCTAAAGTGGCACTGAGGAACAGAGTGCTCCATAATCACAGGGCACCCCTGGCTTCTCACCTTCTCTCTAGGAAACACATGAGCTGGGGACAAGGAACTGCTAATTTACACTTGCATAATAAAGCCATGGCTCCTAGGCACAGTCCTTGCACTTCATCCAGGCACAACCACCCCTCACGTTTCCAAAAAAAGCGCTCCTTGCTTTTCCTAAACAAAGGGTTTGTCCACGGTTGCCAAAAATCCCTAAGCTGTGCTGACGAGAGCAGCAGTGGCAGACAGGGGTGCCAAGAGCATCCAAGAGACCTCCAGCATCTATTCCACCCTCACCTGGCTCTACCTCCAAGGAAAGACACGTCAGCCTGCACAGAGCTTCCTCCACTGCCACTGCCAAAGGAGCTGTGCTGCTGAGAGCAATCTGAAGATAGAACTTACTGAAGCAAGTCCCTGCAAACACACCAATCTCCAAAACCCACTCACGGAGCATCTGTCAGCAGCCTGACCCAGCCTACAGCTGAGAAACTTGGAGAGGTGCAATGAGAAGGAACACAAAGCCCCCCAGGCCGAACAGCTGGAGATGACGCAACAAAAAAAAAAAATCCCATTTCCCCGATTATTTGGTCCTAAAGTGGTCATTGAAAACGAGCCTGGAACAGCACATCCTGCTCTGGCCACCTTCCCAGCACACTGCAGCACATCCAGCAGTGGGGAAGTAAAATCGCTGTGATAGGCAAACAATGTTGGAAGTGTCCTTCCCTGGGAAAGAAACAGAATCATTTTTGGGCTTTGCCCATCACTGGCACGTGGATGGGCAGAGGGGAAAGGGGACCTCATACCCCAGTGACCAAAGGACCAAACTGCAGGACACCAGAACAGCAACAGACTGCAGGAGGAAGAGGGTGGGGAGAGCAGGAGCAGAGGGAGCCAAACAAATACAACTCATAGATCAGTGAAGAGGACAATAATAAATAAACACAGGTGTATTATTATTATTATTATTATTATTATTATTATTGTTATTATTCCCTGCGCCTGCTGAAGGGCACCGAGGCTGCCTCTGGCTTCCCAAACTTTGAGAGGAGCCTCAGCTGGCCACTAACACAGCACAGCTTTCCCCATATTTATGTTCCGTTCTTTCTTCTTTCCTCTTTATGGCTTTGGCCTAACAAACACAAATATATCACAAGAGAACACTCAAGGCTTTGGGTTGTTTTGTTTTTTTCTTGGCAGTGATTAAGGAGAACCACACAGGTAACACGAATGAAAATCAATCTCGGAGGAGCACAGTGGAACTGCTCAGGAAAATAAGGAATAGCTAAGGATGACAAGCAGTTTAAATTCCCTTCACCCACAAAAGCAGGAAGGGAAAAAAAAAAAAAAGAAGAAAAGGGCAGGGGAAATGATGATTTTAAGACAGATGGATCTAAGACACAGCAGATGGATGAGATAACGAGGTGCACAGAGGAGACAGGGAGGCAGATGAATGAAATCCACCCCTGGCACAACGTCATCGACAGCACACCTGAGAGGGAAGGGCTGGCAGCGCCCTCCCTGCCTGCCAGACCGTTTCAAACAAGTTCCTTGCTTTCCAAGGAAACAACACTTACCTTCCTGTGTGCACAGCCAGTGCAGGATGGGGTGTGGGGGTGCTTTTGGAGAGGCAGGTCCCCCTTTAGAGCTCCCAGGCGAACACCTCGCTCGTGCCGACAGGAACTGCTTCCCCAAGGCTGGATGTGCAACCCACCACGAGAAAACGTAAAAATAAACCACAAACGCAGCTCTCTCTGTCTCTCCACTCTCAGTTAGGATTAATCTTATCACTGGCTGGCATTTCTACAGCATCCCTGGCCAAAGAGAAGATGTAATTTGGTCTCACTTGTTTAGTGTCCCTTCCTCTGGTTGGAAAGCACCAGCCGGTTGCTAGGGCTGTGCTGTTCACTTTTCAGTAGGTGGAGATTTTTTTTTATTTTTATTTTTGAATGGCACACAAACCCTCTGGCTACAGCGCTTGTGAAGACGTTTTCCAAACGGCTTGCAGAGAAAACAAAACGCTGCCCTGCAAATAAACACGAGGGAAAGCCAGGGGAAAAAAACAAAACAAAAACAACAGAAAAACACAAAAAACAAGGGGCTTTGTGAATGGAACTGCAGTCTGTTGGATGCTGCCTGAATATGGATTTCAAAATCTGATATTTAATTAAGATGGCAGACTTCAAAAAGAAGAGGAGGGGAAAAAAAAAGCCACTTAAGCATTTTACATATGTAGGAAATGATAGTTTCCCCACCCAGAGGCTGCCTCTCCTCTAGATCTAACAACACACACAGAGGCATTGAGGGGACACGTCCTCAAGCCTATTTTTGTTGCTGTTTCTGGGGGTGGTCTCATCCTGGATGTCCACCTGTAGAACACAGCAGGCTTTAAAAGCCAGAGGGTGCCAGGGCTTGGGGAGGATCAGCTGCCAGCAGGTCTGGAGGCCAAAGGACACACCGTGCCCTGGATGTGACCTCCCTGAGGAAGGGCAGGGGCTGCCCTCTTGTCCCACCCTCCTTCCTCTCTCTGCACATGGGCTGCCAGTGCTCAGGGTTGGGAAATAAAGCACCAGCTCCAGGTTTTTGGCATGGTATGATGCAGTAAGATGGATGGGTTGAGTTTCCCGGCTCTCCCAATTCACACGCAAAAGCTTCTTAAGCCAGGAAATTTTGATGCACAGAAATGAAAAATCTTTCCGAGAGTTAAAAAAGGACCCCCAAGAGCAGGTTGTCACCCCCCAGCTCGCCATGAGAGTCAAGGGAAAAAGCTAAGAAATTGCAGTCATCTTCTATGGGGAGGGTTATCCTGTTCCACAGCAAAAGCAAGACCCCAAATGCTGTCAAAAATCCACAACCTTCATTCTCAGTCCTGTATCTACAAGGTGACTGCATGAGAGGTCTAAAGCAACTTCTGGGTTCATCTCTCTTGTCTCACAACACTAGAACAATACACCCTCAGCAATTAATTCTTATAAAATAAAGCTCTACCTCATGAAGACAAATGTTGTATCAGACACGTCTATTTGTCTCCTGGCAGGCCAGAAGAGAAACGCAAACACACAGAGGTTTATCTGCAAAACACATTTCAATCACAATTAGGAATGGTTTCAAAATGAATTCAGTCTAAATCTCTGGCACAGTTTCTCATGGGATGTTTTGAAGATGCTCAACTACAGTGCCACCAGTCAGTAGCAGTTCAACACTTACTAATGAATATATTCAGATCATTTACACCAAGAGCCATTAACATTTCTTCTAATGTAAAACCAACTCCATTTCACTCCATCCAGGCCTGAAAGAAGAAACTAAAAAAGAAAATGGATCGTGGGTGAACATATTGCATATCTTAATGGGAATAACATGGAGAAATGTCTGAGCCTGAGGCAGTGAGAGGACACTAGTTAGGGGTCTGGTGTGCTTTTGGCCAAGGAATTCAGACACTGCCCCCTTTCCTGGCCTGGAGCCAGGGACCTCTGCCTGGCTCTTCCCAGCAGGTACCTGAGCTCTCAATCCAACAGTGGCTCAACAGGAGAGGCAGAAAGACCTGCTGAGACCAGGCTCATCCTCTGGCTGCTCCTTCCATGTCCAGACCCTGCATTTTGGGAAGATGGCTACAAGGAGCCCTGTCCCTGAAGCAGCAGCCCTGTCCTGAAGCAGGAGCCCAGAGCTGCCGGGCTCAGCACCACTCACCCACGCAAAAAAAGGATCAACAGTATTACACATAAACCCAACCAAAACACTGGCAAAGGCTCACTTTAAACTGATAATGTCTATTTATTTTTATATCCATAAATAATTTTCGTTTTGAATTTGCTGAGCAGTGACATCAAAGCAATACCCTTCTCCTATGACGCAGGACTGCAAAAAGGGCAACAAATGTCCCTTTGTTCCCCAGGTCCAGATCCTTTCTTTGTTCCCTGAATTTCATTATTTCTTTATTTCACAACAAACATTATTTATTTCCTTTAACTGATAAAAATGAATGGAAGAACACTGAGCATAAAAGCCCATCCCACAGCATGTAAGGAACGCCTTGAGATAAAAGTTATCAGGCCACAGAAACGACTTAAAAGTATTTTGAGAGCATAAAGCACAGAAGCCCTTCCAAGATGTGACTGTTTATACCTGGGAAAAACTTACTCAATCCACACAGCAACTTTTACCACCAACCAGCTCAGTGCATTCTGCACTTTGCCTCAGAATTCGTTAAACACATTAGTTGTAAATCAAAAGCTAAGCCTTGACGAGATAAGCATCCTTCAAATACTCTGACTGAGAAGCATACACAGCAAACTGCTTATATAAACACCCAAAGTCTCTGAGTCAAGGTTTATGGCTTACTTTCGTCTCCAGTTACAAAACAAACCCTTTATTTTGGTCTGCAGTACTGAAATCATTCTGCTCGCTTATCTCTGCTACCCTGTTCTCCAGCAGCTCTTTTTTTTTTCTTCTTTTTCTGTTACAATCGAAAGGAGTTTTCAAAGCCTTGACAGGTTGAGTTGTTTTGTGATGCACAGGTGGGCTCTGTGATTGCTGGATGGCAGGGAGGCAGCTCCCTCCCTGCACAGCAGCCCTGGAGTGCCAGTACCTGCCTCCAAACCCTCCTCAGACTCACTTTCACTCTTCTCTCCCAATTCAAGGCTAAATGGAGACTTGCAAAATAACAAACAAACAAACAAACAAACAGATCTACTTCATTCAGGTCATTCCTCTGTCATGTTCAACTATTTGATACTCTTCAACTACTCACCTTGGAGAGTCTGAGGAACAACACGTTGTTTTCTCAAACATTTTGTTTGGGTTCTCTTATTAGAAAAACAATTGAGATATTCATTCCTCCCCCCAAGACTTCTGGTGCAAGCAAGGAAATGCCTCACATTCCCCAGGCAACATTTTCCTGACACACCGTGGCCACTACGGAACAAAAGAGGCACTGTTGGCTGAGAGTCCAAAAGGTACTTCTTAAAATCAGGTTAAGAACCCCCAGATCCTGAGCACTGACCTACATTTAGACACAACTTCATAGCTTGGGCCACTTTCCTTTAATGGGCTGGGTCCAAGGGTCAAATCCACAAACCTCCAGATTTGAAAGGATCTGGCTTTGGATTTTGGGTCTAAGAGTTTCCAAGATCCGCCCTCTCAGAGCTGTCACTGCACAAGGCAAAAGCAGAGGGCACCCACCAGTAAATAAAACACCTTTAGCCTGCACAGTGTTTTAATAAGGGCCTGCAGAAAACAACAAAGAACCCAACACCTGTCATTTTGCAGCATCACCTGTTACATGCAGAAAATCTCTGTCTATGTTGCATCCTCCCCCTTCTACCTGCCTCGGATTTTGCTGTCTTCAGGTTTACCTTTCAGGAGTAATATGTGAAAGAAGAGTGTGGTATCTGGAGCACATGCTCCTCGTGTGAAGATACTTTCATTTTTCAAAGACTCGCATTCCCCAAGAACTTGAGGTTGCCAGAACCACCACTGCAACACCAACAACCCCCTGACATTCCATGATTTGCCAGCTCTCTCCTCTTGACATTTTAAAGATTAGAAAGGGTAAAATTCAACGTGGTTAAGGAATCTTTTTGTTTTCCCCCTCACAGTGGAATGGGACTGAATTTTAAAGAGAAAAAGATACGGGGGGAAGTGAGGAACAATAAATGGTAGGCCCCTTTTCCCTCTGGTTTTCTCTTGTTCTCCTCAAAAGCTGGTGGACCTTTTCACCTTCTCCTAAAGTAAAGCTTTCTTTGCCAGTAACTCCTGCTGGAGCTTTGCCAGCAGCCTGTGTTTAGGGAGTGCAATTGGGAATCCAAGCCCCTGGGACCCTCCAGTCCCTCAGGAAAGCAGAGTCCCGGGACTGATAACCAGGAATTTCAGCAACACTGGAGCAAGCAAAGATTTTTTTTTTTTTTTTTTTTCTTTTCCAGCCAGGGGGCAGAGTGCTGTCGATTTTGGCTTGCTTTTCCAACACCCAGTGCCAAGAGATGAAGGACAAAAGCCCTGTGCTACCGACTTGAGGAGCCAGCAAAGATTTCTTCTCCATCCCATCTCAAGCTATTTTCTCTTTTGTCAGGCTCACACCTCCTCACCACCCCCTTGCAGGGAGATGTTTTCATGCCTTGGTGTCCCCTTTGGCCTCCAGCAGCACCCAAGGCTAAAAGAACTCAGTGGAGCAGGGGCTGAGCTGTGCCTGGGGCTCAGAGGAGCTCCCAGGACAAGGATATCAGTGCCAGGGGAATGGAAACAACCCCAGGGTGGGCTGGAGGCTTCCATGGATGAGGATAATATGACCATGGCCAGGAACTGAAGGGTGTCTGCCACATGTTTAAGCCAGTCAGGTTTACAGACTCTCCAGTTTTACCCCCTAAACTCCCTCAGAACTCGAGATCTTCCAGAAAAGTAATTCCATGAAAATATTAGTTTTTGTTGGGAAAGAAAAGCATCACTGAGCCACGTGGTTGCTGCAGGAAGTTTTGTGATCTACAAACATCCTGAACACAGAGGGGCCCTTGTTTGACATGAAACATAGTAAGGCATGGAAGGGAAGCAAGGCATGGGGAAGCAGGATCACCTCCTGCAATAGAGGGGAAAAAAAACCCATCTTAGGCTGCTTAACAGTGTCCCTTTCCTCAACCTACAGATCTAATGAAAAGAAACTTTCAAAAACAACACAAGCAATTTAATAACATTTTAATTGAAAGATGTTTTTATGACATAAAAGGACCAAAAGCAACCTCACTGTTGTTTCACAGTTGCACTGGGAAAAAGTGGTTCTTGGGTAACTTTATAGTTTTCTACCTTTCCACAGTCCCACAGTAACAGATGATGGCAGGGATGGAACAATATATCCAGGATTAAAAGCTCTGCCTAGCCCATTATTTATACATATCTAATTAGCCCCTCCTGCACACACACACCCCCCTGAGCACTGGGAACTGCTGATATAATTCCTGCAATTAGAACCTTCGATGCCAGAATCCTTGTTTGCCAAAAGGAAAAACAACCACCCCCCTCCTCCAGCACAGCTGGGCATGTTTGTACAGGAGTGGATGCCCAACCCTAAAGAAAAGGCTCAGATTCAAGAGCTGAACTCTCCCAAAGTTCAAGCTATTTATTAAAAGCTGTAATGCAGCCCCAAGGACCACCGTGGACTCAACTCCAGCAGAGTGACCAACGCCAAGCAGAAGTTTGGGGAGTTTAACACACTGTGGGTTTGTTCAGCCATATCCAGGGATTTCTGCTGCTCTGGGATAACAGTGAGGAACAAGTCTCACTCTGTAGCAGTTTTTGCTTTGGAGATTTGCAGTGTCAGGGACACTGGCAGGGCAGACAGAAGGTGAGGGATCACTTGCCCGCCACGATGCGAAGCCAAAACCAGCACAGAACAGTTCAATGAATGCCAACACTCATCTTGGTTTGGATGAATTAATAACCCTCAGTATTTCCATATAAATCTTCCTCTGAACACATAATCTCAAGATAAAACTTCAAAAAACCTGGAGGGATCAGATACACTTGTAACAGTTACACTTCTTTGAAGTGCTCTCCCTTTGTACTTCAACCGCACTTCAAAGTTTTCCTGCTCGCATACAAACCCAACGAGATGTCTGGTGCTAAAAGAAGCAGACATTTAAAGTGTTTCACACTTTCCCAACCTTTGGGAGGTGGGGGGGGGGCAAGACTCAGTGTTGTAGAATGGTATGTGTTAACTCTAACATTTTCAGCTGGCCGAGGAGGGGTTCTTCATGTCCCAGAGGTCGAAAAGAAACAGCACCAGCTGAAAAGGGAAGGCCCTAGAACTTGTCCTCTATTACCATGCCAAACCCCCTCCCCAAATAAAAACCCCAAAATAAACCCCTAAACACTCCATCCCAAATAACAGAGTCCAACAGAAAGAATTAAACATTTTCTAATCACCCCCAGCTTCCTTCAAGCCACCTGAACACACGGGGTCAAATCCTTCATGGTATACGTGGAGACCTGGAGAGAAGTTTTACTTGTTCTCAAGCCCTAAAGAACTTGTACTAATGTTGATTCTTGCTTCACATGTAAGAGAGCTATGAAAATAACTACTTTGAAACCTATTGCCCCTGCATTTCCCTTTTTGGGGCTGACTGTTTTTCATATGCTTACAGACCATCACTGGAGGGACTGTTTCTGGGGGTTATATTTATCTCTCAGTGACTACAGAGTTTGTTTCCCTGGCTAAAGTTAGGAAGGGATCCTCCCTTAGAGGAGGATCTTGCTCTGGTGCACATAAATAAAGCACTGAGACAAGTCTAGTCTGGGCTTGCAGAAGACACTGGTGATGCCAAGACCTCAACCGTGATAATCCTGCTGTTTAAAATGGGAAAAGTAAATCCCAAACAGGCACGAATGTTTGCTTTCCATCTGCAACAGAACTACAACTTCAGCCCTGTTTAGGAAAAGAAACATTGCTTCTTTCAGCACAGAAATCCTCACACATCTGCACACAGGGGTCCTGTCATAGCACAGCTCCTCTGGGGCACAGCTCACCATTTACTCAGCACTGTGTGGAACCAGCCTGCAGCTGAGGTGTTGGAGCAGCCATGGGACAGAAATGGGGACAGCTCTGGATCACAAATGCACTGAACTGCTCACAGAAAAACCCCCTGCTGCACCCAGCCCTCCAGCAGGGCTGCAAACCCCTACAAGCAGCACCCTCCTTCCAGCCCCAAACTGCCACCTCAGTGCAGGGGGATTCAGCCACGCTGAGCTTCTGCTGCCAGTGCAGATATCAGTTATGCAGTTAGCTTTTGGGATTTGGGCTTTGCCCTTTATTCAAACTTCTGACAGTTCTTGTTTCTTGCAAATGTCTCAAGGATCACAAATGCATTCAGGCGTCTCCTAATATTTTAATGAAATATCAGTTCCTGCTCCTGCACTCGACTTGCAGGTGAAATCTGCCATTTTAAGGGGATAATCTTAAGCAGCTTTCTGAGAAATGTCAGGAATACTAAACTGCCATTTCTGTGCTCTGGTTTTGGTTTTTTTGTGTGTAGGTTTTTTTTCCCCTCTCCTCTCTCTTAATATTCTGTTTAAATTGCCTTTAAAAAGAAAGTGGAGCTCTACCCCAGATGAACTAATGTGATGTGCTGTATTTTACACGATGTAGGATCTGAAGCAGCGCTGTCAGCTGATTAAATACTTCCAAACAGTAGGGGTTTAATTCTCTCTGTTGCATGGCTGTGTCTCAGTATCAATGAGCTGATGTTCAGTCACACTCCTGACCTTTCTGTGCCCTTTTCAAAGCTTCTGCAGACCTACTTTTATGTTACTCAGGCAAAAGTTGCTAATGATTTACGAAGATGTCTTTGTTTAAGGAAAAGAAACTTTACCTGGCTGTTTCTACCTGCAACACCAACCCTGTCCTCAGTCCTGGAGAGCACTCCCAGTTCTGGTCACCCCCTTCCAACTCAGCACTCTGGGGAACAGCCCCCAAATCCTGCACCCTGTGGTGATGTCACTGTGGCAGCAGTGTCACTTTGGAAAGACACCACCAGCATTTGGGGTTTCTTTGCAGAGACTGACCTTGTCTGTGTTCCCTTGGGGCTCACAATCAGGCAGGACTAGACTGCTTATGCTGCCTACCCTGCCTGCCTCTCCTGGTACTCCAGCAGGGTGGTCCAAGGTAGGAAATTTCCATCTGAGGTGGGGTCAACGATTCTGGACCTCTACACAGCAGTCTGCCAACCCCATGCTGTGAGAGAGACACTATTTTCCTAATTCCAGCTGCCAAACTCAAGAGAACTCAGTGAAGACAGACATAAAGGTGAAGTAAACTGGGCATTAAATCAAAAGAGACAGCTCAACTAAAGCAGCCCCCCCTGAAGGGCTTAGGTTAAAAGCTGCTCACCTGAGCTGGGGCTCCTGTTCCTCTGGGGCCTTCAGGGCTGTTTGAGCCAGTTAGCAGAGCATGTGATCAACTACCTGTGCAAAATTCTCACCTGTGGAAACGGCTCACTCGGGGGAACTTCGCACCAGGAGGGCAAAAGTGAGGGGTCCACGTGGAAATAGCACCCAGGGGTCTGTGGGAGCGGTGTGGAGCTGTGCTTGAGCCCTGCTTAGTGCAGGTGGATACTCAACTTGGGACTGAACAACTGTCACCTCATCAGTAACCAGTGCTACACCCCTCTGCAGAGTTCAAACACTGAACTGCAAATCCTTCACAGCTGGGGGAGAGCAGAACCAGGAGTTTGTTCTCACCACACTAGAACATAATAGTGCTCCTCTGAAGTCAGAAAATACCAACTAACAACCAAAAAAAAAAAACGGAGAGACACGCCCAGCCTGCATGTCAGAACACACATGGCACCACAAGACAAGGACATCTCTGGTATCTCTGCATCAGCTGCCTGTTCCTTGGAAGTTTCTTGTCCAAGAACTGTGACCCAGCCTGGTACTCCTTTGCCTGCAAGACCTGACAAGCTCCCAAGACGCCGGCGTGGCTGCAGCACAGCAACCCTGTGCTCCAAGGAGCCCCACGCAGATGTCTGCTGGGGGGAACGTGACCACACACGTCTCCTCTCCTGCTGGAACGCCAGCCAGGCTCCAAACTCCCCCTGGATAACACAGGAGACACTCAGCCGTGTGCTGGTGCTCCGTGGCGCGTATTGGGGCTGTCACAACGCACCCTGAGTCACACACAACACACCCCCGACGACACAGCCCTCAGAAGTGCCTGCGTGCTCTGTGGCAGCAGCAATGAACAGGTGCTGGCAGACAGATGCAGGCCATGCTGCTGTTTGCTGGGTACCCACACGGCTCCTCACCGGCACCACTGGCACTCACAGCTCCTCCTCGGGCAGCGACGTCCAGGGGCTTCTCCTCCCCATCCTCCCCACAGGCAGCTGCTCCAGCTGCTCAAAGCAGCGCCGTCCTTACCCCCAGCGACAGGGGATTGCCATCGGCTGACAACACCCCAGGGAACAGGGAAGCACACCTGGATCATCCCACCAAGACCGCCTGGCACCACACGGGCGTTTGCAGGAGCTGCCCAGGGCACACAACACCACAGCTGCAAAGAAGGGCCCCTTGGGAAACTCGGAGACAGGCTGGAAAGGAGTAGGAACATGCAGGTGAAGGCAAGGCTGGCTACTCTGAATGCTCACAGGATGCAAAGGTGTTACATTTACACACCATACCCCCCCTGGTAAAACAAATCTGAGAAGAGAAGGTTTCAAGGAGACCTCAGAGCACCTTCCAGTACCTGAAGGGGCCTACGAGGAAGATGGAGAGGAGTGTTCATCAGGAACTGCAGTGACAGGACATGGGTAATGGCTTCAAACTGACAGAGAGCAGGTTTAGATTGGATATTAGGAAGAAATTGTTCCCTGGGAGGGTGGGCAGGCCCTGGCACAGGTTGCCCAGAGAAGCTGTGGCTGCCCCATCCCTGGCAGTGTCCCAGGCCAGGTTGGATGAGGTTCTGGGAAAGTGGAAGGTGTTCCTGCCCATGGCAGTGGGTTGGAATGAGATGGCCTTTAAGGTCCCTTCCAATTCAAACCATTCTATGATTCTATAAATTCCATCAGTGTCCCAATCTGCAAGGGAAGAATAAACACTATCCCATTCTGCACCAAGGACAGGGTGAGAAAGGGAAAAGGGAACCGGGAAAAGGAGCAATTGTGGAAATCCATGCCAAGATTTTGGACCAAAAAGCAACCAAATCCACAAAGAGGTTCCTGAGAGCACTTCCAAGCTGGGAATTTGCTCCGTTGCCAGACTGTTGTGGGGCTGAAGCACTGACAGACAACAACGCTCTTCCCCAGAAGAGACGTGGCATCGTCTCCCACCTCTCGGATTGTCAGCTCCTGCCGGGAGCTGGGAACAGATGCAAAGGGAAGCAGAGCTGCCCTCAGCTCGGTTTTGGTTTTCCCAGCACCTGAGGGGGTGCTCCACCCTATCTCCTGTGCCCCCAGGGACAGAGAGGGCTGTTTGGTGCCCAGATGGCAGAACCAGGACGCTGCTTCCCGCTGCCCTCGCCTGGAGTCCCTCAGGACAGCCGGGGCACACCAAGCCTCGGTCACTCGGCCTCCAGCCAGGGGGCACAGCGGCCAAAAATCCCCTGGCACTGTGCCCTGGGAGCACAGCCAGCAGTGGCTGCCCGGGCCCACAGCAGAGCTGAACTGGCCAAATATTTCCAAGGGCTCCTTATCAGCAAAGCAGCTTTACCCCAGCTCAGCGTTTCAGTGCTCGTAATCTGCTCCCCTGGAATTGGATTGACAGCTGAGCAGAGCCACGGCCTGAAATAGAGACAGTCTCTCTGTCGGCACAGGAGCTTTGCAGCAGGACCCACCCAGCCCCAGATCAGCAAGCTGCACAAGCCCACGTGTGATGCCAAGAGAGCTTTCAATGCCACTGAAACCAGTGACACTGGGAACACATTTAGCACTGACGTGAGTGACCAAAACAGCACCTCAGAATACAGATCCTGCCAGGCCTGTGTGACCTGGGGGTGCTTTCAGTACTATCAGCCCACAGTAAAACACCAGCTCTCTTCACCTGGACTGACTTCAGACCATCAGCAGCCAGACATTTCTGCCACAGACAGAACATGAGCAAGTCTCTATAAACATCCTGATCCTTGTGGCTCCAACCTTCCCTCCTTCTCCACTTAGAGGTACTACCAGAAGCTACTCCAGTGGCAGTGGGGCTGCAGGGGCGTGTTTGAGCCCACGGGAAACACTGAAGGTCCATAACTCACACCAAATCTGCAACAAAGACATGTTCTCTTCCAATATGGGTCTCGCTGCAGATCACTCTGGTTCAGTGCCACACCATCATCACATCCTGGTGACACCACCATCAACAGGACAAGCCGGGGAAAGCCTCCACCGAAGCAATTGGGAGTTTGGGACGAAGTTCACCCACCTGCCCAGCACACAAACAGCACCTCAGCTAAAAGTTAACAGCCTTTGTCACCCCTGGTGAGGGGCAAAACAAACACTGGCCACTCAGTCAGCAGCCTGCAGGGTCAGCCTGCAGTATTAGCATCGTTAGTTTGTCAGGTACTGACTGTTATTAGCTGCTGATGCTTTTATGACTATTAATGTCACTGCTGTTATTTGAGAACATTTGCTAAGAACTCCCACCTCCTCCAGGTGTGGGACTGTTGGCTTGGTTAAGCAAGGAAGGTGTTTCAGACTTCCAAGCTCTTGGATGATGCCCACCTGCCCACAGCAAGGATGATTCTGCTCCCAAAATGCCCATCTTGGCCTTGGCGGTGCTGCTCCCTGGAGATCTCAGAGGAACAACTTCATCTCCCTCAAACCAGGGGGCTGGGCAGGGAGATAAGCCTGAATTCCCACTGCTTTCTGCACCTCCAACTGGTGAGCACTGATCCACCCAGGGTGAGGAAAGAAGGGTGTTTCCCAACCACCCCTCAGTACACACCTCAGTACGGTATTCCAGAGGAGAATCAGGCAGTCACTGTGCTATCCCCTAAGGAAACAGATGGAATTCTCTGGCCTTACCATTCCACTAAAAGCTACATTATTCCACTGGATTTGCTCTCCCCTCATGAGGCTATTTCCTATTTTTTCTTACAGTTCACTCAGATTTGCCTGTGTCCTATTTTTGGTTTCTAAATCGAGAATATTGCTCATTACCAGATTATATGGCATTTTATTCTGAAGAGCAAGAGCTACTGATATGGCTATAAATTCAATATAAACACCCTGTGGATGTAAGCCATGACATTTATATACCGGATTAATAAGCACTAAGAGGAATTTCTGATGTAGGGCACATGACCCTCCCTTCATTTCAAAGCCAATTATTTTAATACCATGATTTCCAAGTGTGACATGTCCTTGAAAACACTGGCAGACAGACAGCTTTAGCAAAAAAGCTTCCAAATCCTGAAGGGCCAATTGCAGGTGCATCTCTGGTCTTGAGATAAGAGAACATCTGGAGTGTATGGGCTTGGCCAGCAGATAAGCTGAGACAAACATGCCTTTAATGCAGTATGGATCTCAGCTTCCCTTGGACAACCAGGGAAGCCTGGGGAGATTGGACACAGAGCTCCTTGCCTTTCACACCTCGTCACCTACTCCTTGATGTTTTCCAGACACATCAACCTGGAAGCTGCTGCCTCGTGAAGCTCAGAGGGCCAGTCTGCAGCTTCAATCACACCAGAGAACCCAGCCAGCCTCCCTGGTTATCACTTGTCAAACTTGGTCAGCATCACCTCAGCCTCTCAGAAACAGCAGAAAAGGGTAACCTGCCAGTTTGAAAGGAGGAGAGCTGAAAAAACAACAACAGCTGGTTTTCCACTCAAGGCCTTAGAAGTTCTCAGTGCTTTCTGACAGTGGTAAAAAAGCCAAAGCCCTGTTCGATTCCCCCTGGGCGAGAGCCTTCCACTCACCTGGGCTATCACCTGCCAGCCCAGGGGTGTCCCAGCCGGTCCCAAGGGATGGCCTGTGCCTGCTGCCACCCTGCCCAGCACACCTTCCTCCTGAACCTGCTGGGTGTGCTGGGATGGAGCTCATTTCCTTCACAGGAGCTGGTATGGCTGCTACAGTTTGGATCCCACTGGTGAGGGAGTGGGGCTGAGGTGAGAGCTGGGGATAAGCCACGGCACTGAACCATCAGCTGAGGTGGCTTCTCTTAAATATTCACACATCCTGCTTAAATCTGCAGTCAAAGATCATCCCCCGTCCTGCTGATCCCAGCCATTTCCCAAACCCACCCTGAACCCCAGAGATGTGTTACTAGAAACCTACTACACCAAGTAAAACTGTAAAAGAGGGGGCCACAGGAAGCCTGGGGCCACACAGGATTTACACCCAAGGGTGTGGGGATACAGCCAGCTGGGCAGGCAGGTTTAACAAGGAAGTTGCAAATTTAAGATCTTCAAACAGAAAAATACTTTGGTTATTTCAGAATGCAACTCCTTAGTCACACCAATAAAACCGGGAGGGCAACAATCAAGTTCACCACAGAGAACCACACTGGCTCAAATACCATCCCAGTACCTGTCCCTCATCACCTTCTGGCTGCCACTTCCCACCTCTCCCCTCCTTCCATTCAAGCTGATGTCCCCTCTGCCACCATCCTTTTCGCTCTCCTGAGACTTCCCTACTCTTTAGTGCCCACAGTTTGTGGTTTGTGATCAGCCTGTAACACGTAACAGCTCCTCCCTTCTCTGCTTGCAAACAGTTAGGAGGAAGCACGAACAAAACCATTAATCCCAAACAACCCTGCCCTCAGTTCCCGTGCTTGGCACAACTGCAGCCACAAAGAGGGGATGGCAGGAAAAGTCCTCCTCAAGCCTGGGGCTGCTGTGTGGGACCTTGGAGCGATGGTGCTCCGAGGAACATCCAACACTCAAGGCTCTGCTGAGCAATTCTTCCCGCAGCTGAGAAGATCCCTGAGTTTTGATGAGGAGGAAAAGGAGAAGGAAGAGGTGTGCAGGTAGTCAGGTAGCTCCCTCCCTCTCCTGATTTCAAACGCCTAAGTAACAACACCTAGAGATACTAAAGCATCTTAGCCAAATTCCTTGGCCAGGGCATCAGCAGTTACAAAACACAGAATTAACAAAATAAACACACCAGAACAGCCCCAGGGGAACGGGCAGCTCCCACATGCTGAGCTGCTGACATTTCTTGTAAGCAGCTGAAATCAAAGTCTAGTGAGAGAAGCTGTCAGATGACAAAGGAGAGACACAAAGACCCCACCACAAGCACAGATCCCTGCAAAGCCCTTCACATCACTGCTGCAAGGTCCAGGGCCCAGCTCAGCCCTGAGGGCCTCCCAAGCCCAGCAAGAGAAAAACAGTCAGACTCATGAAAAGCCACATCCAGATCCTTAAAAAGTCAGCTCACAAGTAACAAATGACAAATATCAGCTACACAAGAGATTCAGGGAAAATGAAAATAAGAATACTGGCTGGGTACCTTGGGGCTGCCGTCCATCGCTGAGCAACTCGTCTCAGGCACCAGGATATCTGTCCCACCCATCCCAAACTAAATATGATCTTGCAGATGAGTCTTGAGCCCCTAAAAAAGGCTCTGCAACATTCTGCATCCCCAAAAAGAGCGCGTGGCTGGAAGCAGCTGCTTTCTCCAGCGCCCTCAGCAGCAGGGCATGCCCAGAATGAAGCTGTGTCATGAGCCATGCAAGCTTTGGCTGGAAGGTTTTCACCCAAGGCACCTGAAGCCAGGCAGAAGGTGGCCAGGGAACCTCTGAGAGCCTGCAGAGAGGCAGCCAGGAGATTCTCGGAAGGAAGATGAAGTTCTCCACGTGATTCCCGTGCTCCTCTGCACCAAGCACATTATCTGCTTTCCCCAAGAGGACTAAACTGTCCTAACGCTGCCCAGCGCTCCAGAGTACCCTTAGAAAATGCCAGAGTTCCTGAAACCAACCTTAAACAAGTAGCCAACAAAACTGTTACCATGACATAATTCCACAGTTCACTGCCTCCAGCACTCACCTTTTCTAGATGGCATCAACACATTTGGGGGCCTTGTCAGCCAATTAAGCAGCTGTAAACTCAAGCCTAGTGCAGTTGTATAAAATTATTTCTGCAAGAGACACAATTCCAGACACCACTCTGAGCCAACAACTTCCACCACAGCCTACAAAGGGGGAAAAAATAAATCTTAATGTGGCATGTGGTGGATGAGACAAGAGGGATTCGTTTCTATATAGTAACACAGTTCCCACTTTGGGATGGCTCACTTTTCCTATCTTAGTCTCAGATGGAAAACAAGGCAGAGAAAAAAACATTTCCAAATATGCCAGAAAAGGTTTTCCCTGCTTCTGGTTTGAGAGGAAAGAGGAGGGAAGGAGCAGAGAGATCCCCTGGCCAGCAGTGAGCAACACCCAACAAACCCAACCCCATTTATCCTTCAGAAACTTCAGACAATTCCTCCAAGCACATGCTGAGAAGTGGCAACCACTTCAGTAAGTCAGAAAACTTATTTAGAAGAAAACCCCACCAGAAGCCAAGGACAATAAACACAGATAAATAGCTAACAAGGTCAGGAAAGGTAATTACAGATAACCAGCTCTCCCTTTCCTTTTGTGTCAACCTGAATCCAACTTCCTTTTGCTCTAGTACAAGTTAGAGAGCTGGGAACTTAAACTGATTTTGTTTCTCCTTCCCTGGCCTAAGCTCACTTGACTTCTTGTTCACTTTCCCTATCTGTAAAACAAGGGAAATAATAATGAGAAACTACCACACAGTGTTACAGAAATTATTCAATTCATAGCTGTATAGTTCTTTGAAGATGCAAAGTGCCAAGTATTATTACTAGATGAAGAAATGATACATTTTCTCCCCCAAGCTATAGAGAGGAAGAAAAAAGCCAAGCAAACAGCCAACTGTGTTCCTAATGAGATGCTGCACTCCAAAAGTGGGACATCTTTAAACAGATTGGACAATCTTCTTCCAGCTCACAAAGATTATTCCCAATACATAAACCTCACAGGATTATAAATGCAAGCAAAGAAACTTATCATTTGACAAGGTTCCTGCAGACAAAAGAGGCTTGTCTAAATAAACAGGGAAAAAGTACATTTTCAGCCTGTAAGAGAGCAAAAAGGATTTTTCAAAGAAGTAAGGGAAGAAATGAAATCAGATCTGCAAGCTTAGTGTGAGGGATGAATTCCTGTTTTCCAAATATAAAGCAACTGCCAGGACTGGGAAAGTCAATAAAATCAGGAGGACCGGATGGGAGGGACACAGGGAAAGGCAGTGTGTGACAGGGAAGTCACATGCAAGATAAACAGGGAGCAGGGTAACTATTTACAGATGAACACCTCTCCCCCTCCCTGCAGAGATTTACGTGTGTTAGAGAGCCCCCATCAGAACTTAAGCTACATTAACATCACCCAGAAAGCCACAACACAGAATATGTGAAGAGCAAAAGCACAGGAATCTTTCTGTTTCCCTGCACACAGCAAGACTGGCTCTGGGAAGAAAGGCAGGGAGAAGACACCAGAAAGTCCCCCCAGCTGCCTGCCAGGGGACCCCACCCTGCCCCAACACCTCCCACCGACACTGAGCAGCCCCAGGCTCTGGACTCTGTGCTATTCTGGGCACGTTTGAGTTTAGCACAACTATTAAAAGGCCAGGAAAAGCCACGTGTGGGCCCTGCAGGACCAGCCATCAAGTGCTAATAAATGCAATACACAGGAGCAGCCTTGTACTTCTTCCCCTCCTGTATTCACCGTGACCCTGGTGGGGGGAAAAACCAACAAATCCTCATTTTTGCCTTTTGCACACAGGCCCTGTAAAAGGGTGGACTGGAGTTCACTCTGTTACTCCAGGGCTGTGTGTGACACTCTCATTCAGCTTTGGACACCCCAACCCAAACTTTAACTCAAAGCATTCCCAAGAGCGAGGAGAACATGTATCTGAAAAGCTGGGTGGATTTTGCTAGGAAAAGCAGGAATCTGGATGCACGGGCTCTGCCAGGTTCCTGTGCCTTCATGGCATCACACCAAAGCACCTCTCTCTGCTAAGGCTTCTTTTGAAAGCCTCATTTAGCCTTTCTGGGTTATTTATAATGCTGCCTTCCTGGGGGCCACGGCTGAACTGTCAGCACCGTGGTTAACGTGGTAGGGAACAAGGGGATGGAGGGTCTGACTCCAACAGCATTCCAAATTCCAGATACTTCCCAGTACTGGAGCTACAGGAACAGCCAAAGGAGCACTGAGCACCTGTTCCTCCAGCCTAGGATGGACATGGACACACACTCCCTTCCCAACAGCAATAGCTCAAGGGACAGGGGAAACAAGGCAGATTTTCTGCTGCTCCCAGGAAAAGGGACTCAGCACAGCACCTGGAGAGCAAAGAGGGAGAGACTTCCAGCAAAGGCACGGTGATGCCAGCAGATTGGAAGTCTCCAAACACACATCTAGCAGGAATGGCTGCCAGCCAACTTTGAATGATGTTTTTACAGCCACGACGGACTCGAATCCAGCTGGAGTGTAATGCCACCAACTCTGAAAAGCAGCACTGAAACTGGGGAAATGTGACAGCATGGGGGACAAGAGGTGATCACCTCTCCTGCAGCCCTGCTTAAAAACTCAGGAATGAAAGCATTTGGCAGGGGAATTTAGGGCTCCTGACAAACAAGAGGCAACGTCCCCTTCTTTTCAGGTCTGGTGCAAGACCCTGGGCAGCTGTGAATCCCAGAGAGAGCCCCCACACCGTGACGTAGCGTGGGAAGGGTCTGAGATCCAAGAGGCAGCACTCCAGAGGTTATGGAGAGGGTAAGGCAGTAGAAGGAGGGGAATAATATTTCAAATGACACACCAGTCTCACACACTGTGTGGGGATGCAGGACAGCTCCAGGGAGCAGCAGTGATCCAGAGGGTGACACCTGAGAGAGGATGGCACAAACACCACGCAGTGGAGGGTGCACAGCCCAAGTGCAGGCACAGCAATCCAACCCGGCTCTCCCACTGGAATTCAGGATGCTAAATCGTACCATAACACCCAGAACAAAGCAGATCAGGGATAACAATTCCCAAAGCAAGCCTGCCAGCTCTGACAAGCACCAGGCTACTTGGATCAAATCAGTCTAGACCGCATGCAAAACGCTGCTCCTTCAAGTCAGCTGAGCTGGGCCATTTCCAAAGGGTAACACGACACATCCGCTGTTTGGCTGGATGCATTTTCACACCAGCCTGCCCCAGGAACAGGAAAGCTGCTGGCAGTTCCTCTGCACCTACCTGCTGAGTCAGGTTAACTGCACATACACGGCACAGCTGCATCCTGCAACCATGGCAGATCCAGTGGGACCTTGTGCTGCAGCACTGGCACTGCTCGAGCCCTTCGTGTGCCACAGAACAGCTCCCAGTGCTCATCTCAGCAATGCTTCTTGGATGATCCAAATATACTTCATTACTCTGCCACAACTGCAAATTCACTGTCTCTAAAATGTGGGAAGCCTCCCTGGCTCTGAACAGCAGCTCAGACGTGTTATGTGAGGACCATCCCTTAAAGATTCCCAATTAATGGATCTTCTGCAGAAGCAGAATGACATTCTTCTACATCTCCTACTGGGAGTCCCCTACAGCATCATTTTAATGGCATTTGAACTCAAATCCCAAAGGAGCTGTTGTTTGAGATACCAAAAAGCAATAAAATAGCAGATATGCAGGTAGCAGACATGGGCAATGCAGTGGGTTGCATTACTCACCCAGAGGAGCAGACTCAGTGCTGATCTCCACTGTCACCCTTGAGCAAGTACCACTGATCCATATAAACTTCCAACACTGAGAGAAAGAGAAACAGAGATTCTGATTAATCACTCAAAGCCTGAGGTGACTTTACAGCGATATCTTGCCAAAGTTCATCAAGGCACACGGGATCCAGGGAGCACAGTGGATGATGTACACAACAGCACTGAAAAAAAGCCAAGAGATTAAAGGCTGACAACTGATGCACAAAGAGGAAATTAGCTTGTTTATTCCAAATAATTCCCAGCAACATCATTTCTCAGTGTCTCTACATTGCACAGTTGGCCTGTGTAGTGCAACTCCACCTCCCCAGCTGATCACACACGTGTAACACAAAACAAAGAAGGTGAATGATGCCTGGCAAGGCTTCCTTCTCACCACTGCAACCCCCAAAAATCCCCAGCCAAACACCCCACGGTGCTGAACATCCACAAATCAGGGTGTGAAGTGAAGCCAGTGGAAATCAGAGCGGCCCACAGCACTGAACCAACCCCACAGCTCTTCCTGAGTCTCCTTACTACGACTGTTTTGGTTAATCAAAGATGGTCTCTGTTACTGGGGTCTGACAGGAAGTTTTAGTCATGGATACTCCCATCTACCAACTGTGCACAAAATAAAGAGCTATTTGCTATTTGGGAAGCTTGACAAAATCGTTCCAGGGGAAGGTTCTTGTCAAACTTTGAATTTGAAATGCAAAAGGGAAGTTTGGGAATAAAGCTCCAGACCGAGAAGTAAAAACTTCCAAACCTTGGCAGTTACACGAGCTCCCATTGGAAGAGGCTTAAGAGTCAGTAACTCAACTACAAGTGCAATACAAAATACAAATACAAAAATATGGCTGGTAGAAGGATTGAAACAACCAGGAACATCTCAGAGGGACACTCCCTACCTGGGACACTGCACAAGAACACATCTTGGCAAACTGACAGAAGTTTAAAAGCCAAGCAAGTAACGTAACCAAAAAGCAAAGAATCAGCTCAAAAATCTAGGAATGAATCTAGGACTGAAGAGACACCAACAAGCTGCTGACTTGGGCAACAAACTCCAAATATCCAGAGCGTGTAAACTGGAAGAGAGAGAATTCAGCCAGAGCATGACTGGGAGATGAATACAAAAACAAACAAACAAACAAACAAACAAACAAATAAGCATTTTCAGGACTAGATACTAAAAAGCTGTCATGGTCTCAGGGCACACAAATGCTTGGGTGCTCATTCTTTCTCAGAGCAGTTTTTCAGACTAGATTGAACAAAACCACCAGGATATGAAAAAAAAAAAAAATGACACAGAACACAACCCACACGAGGAGACACGAGCCTGTGCAAGCAGACTCTGTCACAGGACTGGGGCTCCAGGCTATTGCAACAGAATAATTGTGTACTGAGCCCTGTGCCAGGCAGGGAAAAAACATCTGTGAGACAGAAAAAAGGAGACAAAATGTGGAAGGCGGGGAAAAAAAATATTTGAGGTTTCTGTAAAGAGCACTGCAGAATGTCACGGATGGAACTGCAAAGCCAGGGGAAACAAGTTAGTTAATGGGGTTATTTGAAGTCCTGGGAGACTCACACTCCCCACGAGGGCCAGTCTCCAATGGACTTGCCCTTCCCAGCCAGAGCAGCACCACCAGCTATGCCCAAGCCTCTGTGCTGCCCCGTTTGGGTGAATCAAAGATGTTCTTTGTTCCTGTGGTCTGACAGAAGGTTGAGTCATTTCCTCCTCCCCCCAGTGCGAGTTACACACACTCAGCCCACACCTCGGGCAGGCTCGCTGTCCAAGGGCAGGGAACACTTCATGCCTTTCTCAGAAGGGAACTGCCCTGGATCCCGGCAGCACAAGGACCCAGTTTGTTCCCCAGGCTGCATTTCCACCACCCTGCTTCCTTCCTTCCTCAAACTCCCGTTTCATTTTCAGTAAAGAACCTCCCGGGCTAGTTGTGGCTGGGAGGGAGTTAATTTTTATCCCAGTAGCTGCTGGGGGCTGTGTTTGGGATCTGTGCTGGGAACACCTTGATAACACAGGGATGTTCTCGAGCAGAGCCAAGGCCTTTCCTGCTCCTCAGCCACCCACCAGCGAGGGGCTGGGGTGCACAGGGAGCTGGGAGGGGACACAGCTCATCCCAGCTGACCAATTCCATGCCATACAGCGTCATGCTCAGCAGATAAAGCTGGGGGGGGAAGGAGGACAGGAGGATGTTCAGGGTGATGGCATTTGTCTGCCCAAACAACCATTTTCCATGTGCTGGAGCCCCGCTGTCCTCAGGGATGGCTGAACCCCTGCCTGCCCATGGGAAGTGGGGAGTGAATTCCTTGGTTTGCTTTGCTTTTGCTTGCCCTAGTGAACTGTCTTTATCTCATCCCACCAGCTTTCTCACTTCTACCCTTCTGATTCTCTCCCCCACCCCACCAGGAAAGGAGTGAATAAGGGACTTTTTGGGGCTGAGTTGCCAGATGGGGTTGAACCACAACACTCCCCAATCAGACACCCTCTAAGCCCAGAGCTAAAAACACTCTCTTGCCCACCCTCACCTCTGAAGGCTTGTTTATAAAAGTTAATTCCTATAGGACTGGCTGTGATGCTCATCCCAGCATTTGCCCTGGCATGGGATACAGAGATCCAGGAGGCCTCAGCCTGTGAAGGATGCCAGGAAGGCCGACAGCCCCCCGGGAATGTCTGGAGTTCAGGGGCCATGAGTGAAAATTAAGACTTGTTGGGACTTCTGGGAAAGGGTGGGGCTTTTCTGGTTTAACTGGAAGGGTAAATTATCATCCCAGAACGGCAACTGAGGGAACAGCTGCTCTTACATCCCACGTGGATGTGCCACACAGCCCCAACCAAAGGGCACAGCCTGGGGGCACAGGGGCTCTCCAGCCCCCCCAGCAACAGCCAAGCTCTCCAACGAGTTCAATCCAAGTTCAATTCCAGTAGCAAGAAAACAACCTCCCAGAAAACCACACTCATTGTTAGGAAGGATCATTTCAGAGGAGCAGGACTGGGTAAACCAGGTGAGAGTTAAGCAGGTTTTTGTTTTCACACTGAGAACATCACAACATATGAATGCCCTGGAGGAATCCTTCCAGTGTCCCCAGGAAAGACAGCTGAACAACACAATTTTTTCTTTTTCCCTTTCCAGACTCTAATTTCTTAACCAGGAAGGAAAACACAAATCCCAATCCTACAATCTTACATGTTCAGCAAGAATATTTCCCCTTGCCAATGAAAGGTTTTCTGCCACAGCCACCCATTGCTTTTTCAAATTCAGGAAGCACAACTGCACGTAATTACACACTGTGTGAACTTAATCAGGACACAGCCATATGCCCAAAGACCTGAAAAATTCACATGCTGCACCCTGTTCAGGGGCACAACTTAGCAAGGAAGCTGCAGCACTATTCCTTTGCTTTGGGACTACAGGAATATTTTCAGAAGAATGCATGAGTACTGCAAGCAAATAATCTGATCCATGTCTGCTCTTTACTAGATAAAAATAAAGATCTGCTCTGCCTAATCATTTCTGATCAAAAAAGAGCAGGGCTTTGAGACACAAGATCTGAAAGAGCCCCTCCTCTCTACTGGAAGCTAAAAAACACCTCTTTAACACGGCCCTGAGTAGTCACAGCACAATCCAAATGACTGCCTCTTCCCACACACTGGCCTCGTGTCTGCGTGCCTGGGCTTCAATTACAAAGCTACTATGACATTCTCCCTACGTTTCTGAAAGGAAATTACACAGGCACCAGGGCTCCAAGAAGTTTGTATTTGAGTATCTCCCACCAGAAGAGATCACTCGGATCTCTCCCACAGTCAGGACTGAAGGTGGCAAGAAGCCTCCTGTGCTCCCCCCTCGTCTGCCACACACCCTGCTCAGGGTGACACAGGTGCCCAGCTTGTGCCCAGCACCTTCCACCTCCAGCTGAGGCACCTCTTTCCAAAATCCCAGCCAGGCTCGGAGCAGCCTGGCCGAGCCATGGGGTGCACATGGTCCCACACCCGCACACAGCTCGCTGTCGAAGCACGCACCTCATCATCCAGCTTCCCCCAGATCCATAAAAATTACAAACCTAATTTTTTTTTCTCTTTCTCTCTCTAAAGAATAAATCGACAGCTGCTAGATAGAACTTGACTGGAAAAAAATTATTAAGGCAAATTAATAACATCCACAGTTCCAAGGAAGTCACTGATTGTGTCCAGTTATCTCCAGGCAGGAGGAGGATTCCCAGCCAAGGAGCAAAGCAGTGAAGAAACACTAATAGTTTGAATGATTTGGGGAGCTCTAATGGTTTCCCAGGAAAAAAAGCCTTTTATTTTGGTACCACTAATGGTACAGGTTTTTTGTAAAGGGCCTTTGGGCAAAGGCTGGTTTGAATCTGAATGGGAGTAATCAGGGCTGCAGCCTGACTGATTTCCCCACATCTGTATAAATCATTCACCCACGCCAAGGATCACCGACCAGCACGTCATATTTCACCTTCCAATCACCCTGGCTATGTTTTTCAGCTGCCTCAGACCACGTAGCACATCTCTTTATTTATCAGGGGACGGGCTGGCTGCACTCAGACCAATCAGACACAAAAGGGAGAACACAGATGCTTTAGCCCTTATCTTTATTTTTGGTTTCTGGAAGGCTGCAGACACACTGACACAGACAGCAATCACAGAGCATCCACGTTAACAGGCCAGGCTGGGCTGGGGGCTGACTAAACCATCTGCAAGTTTTGAGCTTAGAAAAAAAACAACCCCAAGTTTCAATCCAAAGCCCGGGGGTCTGGCACACACAGAGCACCGAAGGGAACAGAGCTAAACCAACCACATCATCAGCTCCAGCGACCCAAGCTGCTGAGAGCTCAGACAACAACACTCCCTACCCCAAAACAGCCCATCTGAACCATGGACCAGCCCAAACCTCACTGAATCAACAACCCAGCACTGGGGGATGAAGAAAACACAGCCAACAGCAAAACAACACTCTCTGGAGGCATAATAAAATATTATAAATAATCCCCTGAGTGGAGGCATAATAAAATCTTATAAATAATCCCCTGAGTCAGAGGAGAGTAACACCAGACAGACCATTCAGTGAAGTACTTGCAACACCAGTAGCAAGAACAAGCTGCAGAAGGTTTAAAGAAAAGCTTTCAAAACACTAACTTATCAGATTTTAAGTGAAACTAGAATGATTTACACAAGGAAAAAAATTATGACTAATCTATGACTAATTTTATATTAATCACCGTGCCCATCTCTGAACTGGAGTGCCACTCCATGCAGTTTCTGCTTTGTTTTAACTCTACCAGCCAAAGCAACAGGTTGATCATCTGTGGAAATGCAAAATTACTTTATGACTTTAACTGAAGAGCTCATGCCCCCAGCACCCATGTTACTGACGCCCTGTGATAAGAAGTCTGTGCAATCAGATATGAGAGAATTCATAAATTTGAAACAGCACTGGTGTTGTCAGCATTCTCCTCCTTCACAGTTATGTCAGGAACTTAAAGAGCCCCAACATCACAAACTTCCAAAGTCCTATTACTGAGGCACATGCACCCAAACTCTTTGTGTTTCCAGAGCTGGGAAGTGAAGTGGAAGCTTTGAAAGCAGCGAAGCCCAAAAGCACTCACCAGGAAAAGGAGCAAAATGACATCTTTTTGTTGCTGTTGAGAAGAGGCAGCCAAAAGATTAGAATTAGAAACCCTGGAAATTAGGATCAACAGAACCAGATGCTTTGCCTGCTTCACAAGTTAAGTTTTATGCACATCTTTTGCTATTTTCCTGCAGGCACTGCAGTTGTTTCAGCCCTTTCAAGCTGGTCACGTGCTAATATACATGCACACAACAGGACTCAGCTGCAAATAACCCTGAGAACACCATTTCTGCTCCTCACATTGCTCCACACAATCCTAAAGCACATGACTGCAGAATAAAACCCTCAGCACGTATTTCTGGCCTGGGTTTCTGAAGGAAATGAAGTTTATGTGGTGGTGGTGTCTGTCAGTCTTCACCCTGTTAAACTTTCAACTCGCTGCTCAGTTCTGACCACACTTGGCAGAAGGTGAAGAGATCCAGAGAGGTGTCACATTCCCGCATCTTTGGGAGAAATTACTATGCAGGTAGAGGAGACACATCCACATCAGCCTCGCCCAGATCAAACTGCTGCAAGAACTCTGCAATTCCCTGCTCTGGTTGGCCCAGAAGATGCTCCATCAGCATTGTTCACAAGACACCCACAAATAGTGCTGGATACTGCTGGGTCCACAAAGGGACTCTGCCTTAAAGCTGGAATTCGGGACAGGAGCAGCCACCACAGCAGCCAAGCAGAAACCAGCTCAGTTTCGTATTTCCCATGAGACAGGAATAAATAAATAAACATTTCCTATTTCACGGGTGGGTTTGTTTTGTGGGAGGGCAGTTGTTTGGCTTTTTTAAGGAAAGAGGCAAACTCTGCTCAGGCTCCAAAAGGAAAGTCGGATGGGAAAGAACCACTTACAAGATGCTGAGGGCAAACAAGTGCACCCTCAAGTATGTGTTGTGTTAGATCTTCATTCAGAAATCACCTACTGACCATCTTTCCCACAGGGGACAGTTAATATCAGAAGCAGCACACATCCTATACAAGGATGGCCCTAAAAAATATCCCATAGGCATTCCAGGAATCCAGCAGTTTGGCAAAACGGATTTTTAACTGCTGTGTAACATCTGGGAGACAGCAAGAAGACTTCAACATCACTTCAGCTGATTATTTTCCACTGGGGAAAGTGGGAAAACAACCCTCTTCATTCTCAGTTCCTTTTATCCTGAAATATCCCCTAAGAATCCTATAAACTTATGGGGGAAAGAAATAGCCTTCCATACTTGACCAAATAGTAAAATGCAACTCCTGCTTTATCCTCAGGGCAAGTCATCACTTGCAAAAACATTGGGGTTTATGGGGTACAGCACAAGGGAAGATATAAGAGTACAGTGGCTGCCTGAAGTGCTTTGGTGGTGGTCAGGTTTTCCTCAGGAACAGCAGCACTGTCCCAAAAAGAGGCAAAGGCCATTTTACTTGGATTTCCATGAAACCCCCCAGCTCCTGAGCACCAGCACAGCCCTCTCTTCCCAGCCATTCCTTGTTTACTGTCCCGTGTATTCCTCAGGCACGCAGCACATCTCCAAGCCCAGCAAAGAGCAGGTCTAGCAGATGTCCAACTTCCACCCTCTCCTAAATCCAGGGCTCTGCAGGTCCAGGCAGCATCAGGGAGGAGAACAGGAGAGCACGCTCTGGACGAACCAGAAGACACAGAATGAGGGGCAGGGAGGAGAGGACGGATTGGGAAGATCTGCACAAGCTGTGTGTGCAGCACTGAACATTCTGCCACTGGAGCAGCCAGTTCTCCTCTGCAGAGAGAGCCCTGGCGGTCACAGGGCTGCCAGCACACACCAACACCACCACCCCATGCTTTAATCCAGCATTTGTCTCCTCTCTCGATGCAAGCTGGGGGGGCTGCAGGTGAGGGATCACCTGCTGCCAGGGGACATTGCTGGGAGCTGCCTGCAGGTCCTGCCGGGCTTGGCAAAGCAGAGCAGTGCTGGCAGCCAGGGCAGCAATGCAGCTGGTGACAATGTCATTTCCCCTTCCTGCTTTGCACCACGGATTATTACTCATTAGGGCACCAATAATCTTTATATAGAATTCTTTCCTGCAGCCTCGTTTGGCAAGGAGTAATCACTCCCCTCCTCCCCCCGGTAATACAACAGAGAGCTGTGAAGTGATTTCATTTGCTGTTTATTCCATAGCTCTGCTTCCCCAAAGTTTCCCTCAGATGTTCAGCCTGAAGCCAGATGCATTTGGTCATTAGAAAATGTCTCAGGCAAACCTTATGTTTCATCAAGTTCCGTGTGGAAAAGATGAGTAATTTAGGAAGCTTTACATCTTTGTTTCACATTATTTGCCAAAAGAAATGCAGGAACTTTCTTCTTGAAAACAAAATAAACAAAAAACCAACACCACTGAAGCACTGAAGAGTTCAAGTCTCCACTCAGAGCAGGGGAACTTGATGCTCAGAGAGAGCTGCATCCATGTAGAATGAGCATTATTTTGGGGGGCAATAAATATGCTGGATGCTGAAAAGGTCACTGCTGAAATAACCACTGCCCTGCACTGGCTGCCACTCCCTCCAAGTGGGCTGAAAACAGAGAATAAATACAGGTTGGCATCCAGCCTTCCCTAAAGTCCAACAGGAACACCAAACAGCGTTATTTTGCTTCTAGATGAGTCCAATCCCTCGCTGAGCCCTCGAAATTTCTGCAAACACTCACCAAGGAAGAGAAGATGAATGACTGGCTTGCAGCTCCTCATGTCACACAAACCTCAAGACTTCAGCTGTTTAAAACCACCCACCCCAAGCAAAGGACTGAGCTGTATTACAGACTCTCAACAGCCAAAATAGTACTAGTTAAGACAAAGAGAGAACTGGTTTTGAAGAGCAGAACAATTCAGACAGTTGATATCTGCAGAAAAAACCTCCTTCTACACTTCTGTGTTTCCAAACAGTGTTTCCACACTGCAAGGAATTTTGTGTAATTACTAGCTTGGTACTGGGAAACTTAATTGTGCTGTATTAGCAATTAAGGTTTTCACTTCCTATCCAAGGGCTCTACTACTTTTAATTAAAATTGTACCTCATAAGCCTATGCAGATCCAACAACCTTCCCAGTAGCCATCTCACTACATCACTGTTTTCCTAGCCAATAAAGGTCAAACTGTAATTTTTGTTGTTTTAGATTTATACTTTCTCGCAAATGAAAGGCATTCTTAATGCCAGGAAGAAGCAAAAAGGAGATTTATTTGCCCTAGAGATACCAGAGCAAACTCAGTTCAGAAATAAAAAAGACAAAGAAAGCATTATTTCCCCAGTCCTTTTAAAAAGGGAGAAAACAGAAAACAGTGAACAAGAAGCCAAGATTATTAGCAGACAGAAGAAGGAAAAAAAAAAAAAAAACAACAACAAAATCAAATCGAAGAAACAGAGCAATGAGAGCCTCTGTTCCCAGGAAATCCTTTTCAAGAACTGAGGAGGCTCCAGCGCTGCAGCTGCACTTCCTGTGACCTGGAGCGCTCTGTTTGGGAACAGGGGAAGGTCACAGCCTTGGAGCAGCTCAGTACACCCACACTGCCCAGCACAGCTCAGCTCCAGAGCCATCCCACAGGACACCGGGAGGATGAGGATGCTGGGGGGCAGGAGCAGGGACCGCGATTCGGAGCCGTCCTGGGGATGGCCCAGCTCGGGCTCCTGCAGGGAATTCCTCTCAGGGCTCTGAGAACTGGGGGCTGGTCAGCCTGGACAAGTGAGGGCTCCAGGGACACCTACAGCTCCTTCCAGGACCTGAAGGGGCTACAGAAGAGATGGAGAGGGATTTGTGGCAAAGGCATGGAGTGACAGGACAAGGGGAATGGCTTCAAACTGACAGAGAGCAGAGTTTGATTGGATATTAAGGGGAAATCTTTCCCTGGGAGGGTGGGCAGGCCCTGGCACAGGTTGCCCAGAGAAGCTGTGGCTGCCCCATCCCTGGCAGTGTCCCAGGCCAGGTTGGATGGGGCTCTGAGCAACCTGGGATAGTGGAAGGTGTCCCTGCCTGTGGCAGGGGTTGGAACAAGACAACCTCTAAGGTCCCTCCCAACCCAAACCAGTCTGTGATTCTGTGACTCCTCTGCAGCAGAGTCTGCAGCAGCAACAGGAGCCAGAAAAGCTCTTTAACAACACACAGTTAATAAAACACCAACTAGATCCACACAGACCCAGCTGCCAGCACCAGCCAGGCTGGGTGCTTGGAGGAGAAATATCGCTAAGTGGCAAATTCAGTTCATGATGAACTACCCTTCTTCTTGCAAGGAAAAGCATTTAGAAACGACACCAGCAGCTATCCACATAATCCATTTTATAAAGCACACACAGCCCCAGGAACATCCCTTGATGTATTATTGATAAGCAGAGCCACTTCTGAGGCGAGGCGGACTTTGAACAGCACAACAGAAATTCTAAACTGCTGCAGGACCTAGATAAACACACTAATTAGCAGAGTTTGTCTACACTGAAAGATTAACTCAAGCACTGTCCCTGACTTGCCCTCCCAGCTACATCTTTAATTCGAGCACGGCACTTTAATTGAATTGGCAGGAGACGCAGGCAAATGTTTGATTAAGCACATTCAAGCAATATCTAAACACCAGAGCAGACAGGCAACACTCAGGGATCCTCAAGTCCTCCGAGTTTTCCCCACTATTTTCAGCACAACTCCTGTGGTCAAACTCAGAAAGCAACAGAACCTTTGTATACATATTTATGTATGCATTACATATATACATAAACACATACACATTATTTGTTTTAAAAGTTTAATGCTGTGTGTAAATAAAGCAGAGCTTTCAGGCCCCTTGGCATCCTGCAAGCACAGCTAATGCTGTCCAGAGGAGCATCCTTTCTCCAAAGGATGCCCAGGATCACTTAAGCTGCACTCATTCAAGAGTCTGTGAGTTTAACTCAGATCTGAAGGGCATCAGCATGAAAAAAAAACCAGGAGAGAGGCTGCTGGTCCCTGTGGAGCAGGAGGGAGAGGCAACAGTTATGTTGCCTAGAGCAAGGGGGCATTTCACCCTGAACTGAGATCCCCTCAGCTGGAACCCAGCTAGAATTCCCAAATAATAGCCCTTCTGCTCCCAAACCCTCTGCTGAATCCACCTGGACCATGCTCTCAAACTCATTCAAAATACAGTGGGGCAGGGGGGGTAAAGATTCCTGCCTCTCACTACTCGGAGAAGATATTAAATTATGCTTTCCCCATTCCTGCTCTGCCTGGGTTTCATGACTCAGTTTCCCAGCTTTCTTCAAAGTTGACAAATTTTAAAGTAGAGAGGGTTTATGTATGTTTTCTCACTCCGTCCCAGTGGCACGTGATGCCACTGGAAACCTTCAAGTGTTGCATATGCACGGGTAGGGAAATTCTGCCTTTACCTTGACTGTTTGCTTTGTTTCTCTGAATCACCCAGCTCGTGCCCTCTACGGGAAATCAAGTTAACACAAAGTATCTTTTAATAATCTTAAGAGCTTCCCAGCAATTCAATTTGCAAAAGGACAGCCCAGCATTCTGTGTTACAGCAGGCAGTTTATTGAGCTGTTTTGACAGCAGGTCTTGTCCAAAGCCTTGTCCAGAAATGTAACACCACCTCCTACTATTGCAGGCGTGCCAGTCAATGACTGCAAACAGCTCGGAGAGCACAGCCAAGCACACGCTCAGCCCTGTTCCCAGGCTGAGCTGTGAACATCCAGCATTACCATCTGGAAGTGTCTGGGCACCAGCTAGTACAACCTGCAGCCAGGATCAGCTCTGTGAGGGCAAGTTAACACTGAGCTGCTTTATTCTGCTTTCCCAAAACGAAGGCAAGTCCTGCACCACCCAGGCCCCCAGCCCCGTGAAGGAACAGGGCTTGAAACAGCAAAGCGGCTCGTGGGCAAGGGCTGCAACGTGTGAGAGGAGTTGTCCCTTCCAAACACACGAAACACAGCCGGGACCAGCAGCTCCAACCACAGGAAGGGCCTTGCTCTGACATCCCAACCACTCCCCGTGCCGCTCCCTTGCCAGCTCTGCCCTGGAAGTGTCGCTCCCGCTCAGGGCACGAGGTGTGCCCTCACCCGGCACAGGGGCTGCAGGGAGCCACACGGCACGTCTGACAGCAGGAGAGCAGGGAAAACACGGAAGGCAACTTATCCCAGCCAGGGGGAATGAGTGGGGGAGTCACAAACAGAGCTCAGTATGGCTCCATCCAGCCAGCAGCAGCTCCAGCACGAGCACAACCGGCTTTTGTGCAAACGCTGAGACACGGAGCATATTCCAAACAAATATCCCTTAAGGCAAAAAAAAAAAAAAATGCAGCAAGACAGACTTTTGGGACAACTACTCTTGCTGCTGGGTTCATGGGCTTCAGGTTATTTTTAGTAAGCTGCTTTTGCAGATGCCAAAATAACATCTCCTCCCTCTGTGCACACACAGCTGGACATGAACCTTCACCATCTGCATCCAGTCCCACAGATGTGTATTGAGGGGAAGCCTCTTCTCTGGAAATCCAAACACAAGCAGTTAACATGGTCCAAGTTCCAAGTATACAGCCCATGGAAAGGAGGGACTCACAAGCACAGAGCTAAAGAAGCTCCTTCCTCACCACCAGGAGCATTCCCATTTGGAAGCTGTCCCTCCTCAGCCATCACAGCTCTGCTGGTCTATTTACATCCACCAGACCAACGCAATCTCCATGCGGGCAGGAGGGGCAGCCAGACCATGCAGGCACTGCTTTCCCTTGGAAAAGAGTTGCAGTTTGAGACTCTGAGGCAGCATCCATCCCTCTTCACTCCCAGCCCCAGGAGAAGCAGGTGGCATAGCAAACCCTCCAGAGCATCAGAGGTGGAGCCCAGAGCACACTGGTCTGTCAAGTGACACTGGTCCATGTCCTGCCTGCCCTGCTCTGTGACCCCAGCACACCTCTCAGAGCACACACATTTCTGTGCCCCTTTTGTTCTCCCTGGGAGAAATGTGCCCACTCCAAAGACACCAGGCAGCAAAGCCTCTGCCAGCTGACTGACTCCATCCAGGGAAAATCATCCCAGCCTCCCACGGCTCCTTAATGCCAGCCCTGCTGGGAAGTGCAACATGCCCTCTCCCCAGCACTGGGAAAAGGGGCTGAGGGCAGAGCAGCACGTTTTCCCACCATCCTGGGCAATGCCAAGCTTTCCAGTGAGAGTCTGGCCCTCGACCAACCTCCAGCACTCCCTCAGCCCCACAAGAGGCTCTGCAGGGAGAAACTGCGCTGTCCTGCCCAGCTTGTTTTCCCCTGCTTCCCACACCCCTGCCACGTGCTCAGTCACTGTGGAGCATGAGGAAGCTGGAACACTGGAATGGTGTGCAGAACACCAGCAAGAGGTGAGGCAGCTCCAGCTCGGTCCCTGTTAGCAGGACAGACACGTGACCTCTCCCTCCTCCATAGGGAGGCCCAGAACCACAGATTCACCCCAAGCAGATCCATGGTTGTTTTAGCTACTTTACTTCATCTCCAACACCCCTCTGCCTCCCTCTACCCACAGTCCTCTCCCTCAGATCTGCCTCATTTCC
The DNA here is from genome assembly GCF_003031625.1 of Empidonax traillii. Lineage (NCBI taxonomy): Eukaryota > Metazoa > Chordata > Aves > Passeriformes > Tyrannidae > Empidonax > Empidonax traillii. Next base: position 159,722 of record NW_020956280.1, on the reverse strand, counting down.
CGCAAACGCCTACGCAGCGAGCTCGGTGTCCTGGCTTGTCTCAAAACCTCCTAAGCCTCATCCAGGGACAGCCAACTTTTAGAAGGGGATTCACTTCTCATTTTTCACAGTCTCAAAGCTATGCAACATGTTGAGTCTGTGCTGTAACCTCCTGTTTACCACAAAACAACCACCACTTTAATCTGGACTAATTTCACGTATGGCTTCTATCAGATCCCGGAGAACCTCTGGCTGCCCTCCCGCTCCTGTATAAACATCAACCAGAGCCAGGCATGAGGCTCTCGATACGGGAGGAAAGGCTCTGCCTCGGAGCTTTGCAGCACAGGCCAGACAGGAGGGATTAAAGAAAGGACACCACAGATGACTCTGAATTTCCCCATGTTCCCATAGGCTATGGTACAGGGGGGCAGGGACACGCACTTGGAGGGTGGCACCACTAACTCCTCAAGCCAGCAGGGCCAGCAGCTCTGCAGCAGCTCTGGAGGAGCTCTCACCGCCCAACAAACCCAGTCCAGTCCCCCTTCACCTCCCTGGGGAACTGTTCCCTTGCCCCTCACTTCCACAACCAAGGAGTGCAGCAGCAGAGACCCCACCACCCCTTCCATGCCAGAGAGCAGAGCTCAGTGCCTGCCCCTCCTGAGGAAGCTGTAACTGCAGTGAGGGCTCCCCTCAGCTGAACACACCCAGTGCCCTCAGCCACTCCTCGTGTGGCTCCTCCAGACCCTTCATTCACCACCCTTGTGTCCTTCCTGTGGACACTCTCCAAGAGCTTTATATCCTCCTTCCATTGAGGTTCTCAAACCTGCGGAGCATCCTCTGACAGAGGTGCTGAGTTACATCAGCCTATCAAGGCAAATCCCTCCAGAAACAGTTTCTTGTTGCAGCTCCTCCTGCACTTCCCCACGGCCAGCTCAGCCCTGCCTAAACAAGGCAGGCCTAACTCTGCCTCCTGTTACTGCAGTGCCACGGCCCAGAGCGAGGGGAGCAGCGCAAGGCACGGACACACCTCACAGGTGTCCCGACAACTGCATCTCCACCCGCCACCGGGTCCCACCAGGAGCAAAACGACTCTTCAGGACAGCACAGCACAGAGAGCCAGAGTCTTCTCTTCACAGAGAGCCACTGCTGCAAGGAACCCAAACACACAGCAGCCACCTTGTTGTTCATGGTATTTTCACTGCTGAAAGGATAAATCCTCATTTACAGCAAAGGCAGGATTTCCAGTCGGAGGTTATTTACTTTCACCTCAGTCACAGCAGCTCTGGCAAGCCAGCTCAAGGCACAGATGATGTACAAGCCAAGCAGCAAGTGCTCACATGCTGGGAACTGTTCAAACAGGAATAATTCAATCTTTTTGTAGTCTCACCCTGGCTAATTTGCCACAAGCTGTCTCTTTTCAGATGCTACACGAAACACGAGGAGAAAAACAAGCTGGATTAAGCTGGGCCGCTCACAACCAGCTCATCCACTGAGAGCTCAGGTCAGTCAGTTTGCTGTGTAAAACAAATCCGTTTCTTTCAGCTTCACAGGGGTTGTGGAACTGAAATTTACTGCAGTAACCAAACACTGCTCACCGGACAGGCGTGCAGAGATTACTTAACTAATGCAAACGATTTCCAGTCTGCGTGCAAGGAATGCATGGGATAATTCCAGAGCACTCTCTTCCACAGGCATTTCACAAGCACTTTTTAGGTAGCTATGGAGACGTTACAGCCTTTCTCATTTTGCTGTCATAACTAGACAGCCACTGATTTCTTTGTAAAATTCCTTGGAAGAGCAGGGAAGGAAGGGGGAGTTTCAAGCACCACAAGGTGCCGGAGAAAATGGAAACAGATTTCAGACGGAGACAACAGCATGAAGGCTCCTTGCAGGAGGAAGCCTTGAACTCCAGCTCCTGCTTTAGTGCTTCTACCAGTAAGAAGGTAACTATAACCCCACAGACTCCCAACCAGGTCCAAAAGGAAAACATTCCCAGCTCCTGCTGCACAAAAGGAGGCCCTCTCTGAGGCCGTGCTGAGGTTTGGCTCCACAAAGCTCTCTGGAGACGTGGTGGGACTCCACTCTTGCAGTCATCATGCCGGGGTGCAAGATGTTCCCCTCTCCCTCGAAGCAGGTTATCTCACCCCTGACAGGCCTTGCAGGTCATCAGTGCCTGTGCCTCCAGCCTCCCCAGGCATTACAGGCTTGGTCAAACAATCCTGCACTTCCCCATCCTTCCGAGAGCAGCCCCAGAGCCCTCGCGAGCCGAGCAAGGCTGGTCCTCGGCAGCTGAATATTCCACAGTGCCCAAAGCGATGCAGAGAGAAAAGCCTCTCACCTCATGGATCCTTTATGATCAAACACTTCTGCATCTGCAGATTTAAGAGCCTGAAACCTGAGACACCGACCTGGGAAACCCTGTGACACACAGATAAGGACCTGCAAATCATCACGGATTTGGGTCTCAGAAACGAGAACAACAGATATTTCCCCTCGGATAAAACAAGAAAGGAAGGCCTGTTCAACCAGAACACTATTCTTCAATTCACCTTAGACCCAGTCCCAACAATGGAGCCAGAACCCCGCAGAATGATCTCTGTCACTGAGCTGCAGGAAGTTTACTGGCGCCACCCTGACAGCAGATCTCAGATCTCCTCATCTCCACACTGCATTCACAGCCCGAGGACTGCTCACCAAAAGGACACTCTCAAGTGGAGGGAGAGCAAAAGGCTGCTGCTGCAGAAGTGTTTGCACCCGTGACAGACTGCTCCTGCTTCGTGTAACACCCATCTGTCTGTGCAACCACATCGTCACTGCTGCTTCCATTCCTCCAGGGTGAGCGTGGAAACCTCTGAGGGGATACTCCTAGTCAGAACTTCTTAGTTACCTGTTTCACACCCAAGGGAAGGTGCAGACCAAGATAAGCCACTATAACCTCTTTTCGGACAAGAACAAACAAAAAACATGCACTATGTATAAACAATAACATAATCCAGCCTTTCTTTCCAAAGTTTACAAACCCAAGCTCTTAGAGCCAATTTCAGTTTAGCCAAGAAACATAAATATGCTTTTCTGAACCTTCCCCTGATGTTTCCTTTGCAAACATAACAAATTAAAAGTGCTGTCCCAAATGCAACCAGCTTCAGTTAAGTGGAGGGGGAAAAAAACGCTGGTGGCTCCAAGATCCAACTGACAAGCCTTTTCAAGTCTGCTCTGAAGCAAAACTGACTTCCCAGAGGTTTAAATTAAGAGTAAAGAAATATTTTCCTTTGCTTAATCCTGGTTTGGAAGCAGGACAGGGGATACTATAACAAAGCCAGCACCTGAACCCACCTCCCACTTAACAAAAGTCGATCAGAGATGCTTCCAGTGCAGGAGGGAGAGCAAAAAAAGGGATGAGCACCACGGGAAGCACAGCCATCAAACCACCTCCCTACCTGATCCAAGCCCAGCAGAGAGCAGACTCTGGCAGTTTCCATATGGCAAGAGGGATTTTTACAGCAGTGGAAGGACACAGGACCCAAGATCACAAGTGCTACAACCACGTCAGAGAACTATTTTCGGAAACACAGGAGCAGCTCGGGATGTTTTCACAACAAAGACGGTTTTCTCACCTGCTCTTCAAGACAGACATTAATTATCAGCATTGCACTCTGCAGAACTTTACCCCGATCCTACAGACACCTTCAACTGCCAACCTCACAACAACTGCTCCCGTGTTTGTGGGAGCCCATGAGGCTCCAAAGGGTCTGTGTGCTCTTTTCCCCACCCCTTATACCCCCATAGCCTGGGTTAGTCTGTGCAAGAGCACACCATTACCATCGCCTCCTACTTTAACATATCTGCTACACAGAGGGAAAGTAAAGCTGTTCTCCCAAATCCATCACATTTGGAGCCAGGAGAACGGTTCGATTTCAAATGTGCTGATTCATGCCAGTGGTTATCAGGTTTTACCATCTGAGACACAATTAGGCAGCTGTCTGGCAGCACAGAGGTTCTCCACTTCAGAGCTCAGATGCTGCAACAGCCGGCTCGAGTCTCAGCCTTCAGATTTTTCACCAGCATGTAGGAAAAAGCCTATAAAGAGAAATACAAGTACAAACCAAACTCGATCTGGGAGCCTTCTGCTCACAGGTGCCACTGGAGGAGAGGATTTTATTCATGCCACAGTTATGACACTGTGCCTGCTGGAGGAGCGATTGCCATCAAAATGTATGCAAGCAGCTCCTTAAAGTCACACTTGTCACTTTTATCTTCCCTTCAACACCACAAGCCAGAGGCTGCTGAAGTGGCCCCCGAGTCCTGCTCTTTGACACAGCCTGCACTGGTCAGTGCTGCAGAGCAAAGGGAAAGGACACCTCAACACATGGATGCTGGCTTCTCCAAAGGCTGGGCAGGAGATGTGACCTCTCAGGAACAGCGCTGGAGGCTTTCCTGGCTGATGCCAAGGTTAATGCCTGCAAAGCAGACATCTCCAAAGAGCTATGTCCGCAGCTGTCTTTGAACATCATCCTTTGCCCACTCACAGGTCACCTGCCACCACTCAGATTTTCAGCACCAAGAGTCACTTTCCTACCAAGACACAGGGAGGGTTGATGCCTTAGCACTGCTCAAACTAAAAAAGCAGCACAGATGCAAAGCCTGGCAAAGGAGGAGGTCCAGGCACAGCCCCTCTGCTCAGGAGACACTGCGGTTACACCACGTAGGCTCCGGACACCCAACAAATTTACAGCACAGCAGGACAGGGTGAGAATTTGTACTAAATGCTAAATAAACGTCTGGGCATGAACAGCAGCACAGCGTGGTTCACCTCTCCTGGGCTGGATCCATCAGCAAAGTCACTGATGGGATGATGACTAATGGGATCTCCCAATTCCAAAGGGGGAAGGGGCTCACTGTTCAGCCTAAGGACAGGAAGGTACTCAGTGGTTCTGTTGATGAAGGTATGAAGTGTTTTTAGGTGTTGGTAATGCACAGCTGTAGGCACATGCCCCAAGTGAGGAGCGAGCACAACAAAACCTGCCCCAACTTTCCAATAAACCCCTTCCTTGCACCTACAAGTTAACAGATGTGGCTTGGCCAGGCAGAAATGGGTCAGATCATAATTGTACAGCTTGAAAGCAGCGACATGACTTCAGTTGTGCTTTGAAGCCCGAAAATAGCCGAGGCAAGAATGAGAAGAAGCTGTCTCAGGTACACCAACCTAACCTGTGCATCACCATGCACAAGCTGAGGCAGAGGCCACCAGCACCTCCTTAAGAAAGGGCATGCAAATCCTGCAGTGGGAAGGGGGCTTTCCTGACCACCTCTGACACCACAGGAGGTTCCAGGATGCTCTATCACCTCCCTAAATCCTACCTAACATTTCAGCTTTTGCTTTCTCTGTAAACCAGTGGAGTTCCCAGTCAGAGACTTTTAGGGGGCTATTTTGCACTCCTCTTGTGCCATCCCAAGAGCCAGGGACACATTTTTGGAACATCTGTACTGGATCTGGGATCTGGCCACCTCTCCACAGAAAACACACAATGCAAAGCACAACAAAGGAAATTAGTCAGTTATTCAAAGGAGTTTACAGCAACACTACCCGGTCCTGAGTAAGCCCAAGGTCTATTTTGATGCAATCACACCACCAGTCAAGAAAATGACTAAACCTTGTTTGCTTTTAAACCTCTTCAGGGGAAGGATTTCCACTTCATTGAAAGAGTTCCTCGAAGCGATGAAAACCAGAAAAACATCAGAGAACCCTCCCTTGCATGGGTCCAAGAGACACAGAAGCCCCTGAAGGGCACTGCACCCCCTGCACCTCCTCACACGCAGCACTGCCTGTCCTCGGGCCACCCTGACCTCAGCCCCGAGCAGCGACCAGAATGTGTCCTGCTGATCATCGGTGAGCAGTGGGACCAGACAGGCTGGCAGCACCACCTGGGAACCTCGATCTCCCGGGAATGGCTGTAATTTCAGGAATGTTAACAATTATCCTCACGTTGTCGTTGTCGCCACGGGTCACAGGCAGAGCTTCCCCCCACAGCCCCGTGGACATTTACATCAGCACCCCGCTCCTTCCTGAGGTGTTCCACACCGCCCAGGCAGCTCCAAACAGAAACAGGACTTAGATGTATCTAAGTAGGGGAAAAAAAGCTGCCATTCGGCACGGTCCCTGCCCCCGGTGACACCCCCGCTTTCGAGGCGCTCCGCCCTGCGGGGCGGGGACACGCAGAAACCTTGCTCACCCATGTCCTTCCAGAGCGTGGATCTGCTGCAGACACACGTGCACAGCGCACAGCTGCTTCGATATTCCTCAGCAGAACTCCCTCTTAAACCCAGATCCAGCAAATGGATCAAATCCCAGGGCACCTTGCTCAAAGGCAGGAGATGCTGAGGAGGGATCCCGTTCCCAAGGGCCCCACTCCACAGCCAGGCAAACAGGTGGAGCTCCCACTGCCTTCAGGGAGGACTGAAACATCAACTTCATGCTTTTGACACAGGAACATGGATCTTAATTTATGAGCAACACGCCACTGACAGGCATTTTCACTTCTAGGAGCTGATCTCTCTGATACAGCTTTTCAAAGAATTAGGCTAAATCCTGTTGCCAAAATTCCCCTAGGACAGGTACTAAGCTAAATTAAAGAGCGCTCTGGCTCTTAATTTCTTATTGATGTGAAGAAGTTAAGAGGCCAAAATCTTTGCTGCCTTTGGAACAGAGAGTTTAAGCACATTTCAGTTTTTCTCCTTTCCAGAATGCCCCTCAAACCGAGCTGCCACGCTACCTCTGGTTTTACTGAAACCTCTACTTATGTCCTTCACAAAAGTAAATCCTCCAGCTATAGCTGCTACCTTTAATAGGAGCAATAAATCCGGAGCTGACACACTGTGACTTCTTCCTCTCGGGTGCTCGATCGTGTAACATCGAGCGGGGAACATCCTCACTCACCGTGTGCCCCATTTTTTGCTGTTCACTTTTTGGAATGCGGCGACACTCGCATTGCTCAATGTGCTGCCCCTGCAATACCCACCAGAGCTCACCCACGGTGCTGGGGGGACTATCTGTGCTCGGGCCACGGCAGGGAGCCAGCAGAGCCTCCGGAGGGCTCAGGCACGGCCAAGCCCGAGCCCGAATCACTTCATGGGTGTTTCTGCGCTCGCACCACGGAGCGCACACGTGTTACACCCACGGCGCCCAACACCAAAAGCTCGCTTTCCCCCCACGTAGGCGCAAAGCACCTTTTTACAGCCACAGCTCCCACCTCAGCCAGGGTGTGAGCTACCACAGCTATTCCAGATTCCCGAAATCCCGGATCTAACAGACACAGACCTGGAGGGCGGTGGGGGGATAAAAAATAGTAACAGGATGTCAGAACCCCAGGCCTTAAATCAAAACACATTTGCTAGTTCTAGATAAAACTCTTTAACCGCAGTTTCAGAGCGCTAGCGCCTGAAAAGACTAAAGCCGGAGCCTGCCTACCTCTTCCCAAAACTTCCCTAAAAGTTGTGTCACTTTGAGCGCGCAAATAAGGCACCAGAAGGTCTGGAGCGTGGAAAACGCCTCTCCTTCCCTTTCCAGCCGGGAGGCTGGAAGGAAACACGGAGGTTGAGGACGGAGGGCCGGCTGGATCCCGGCCCCCGCCGCCGTGCCCGTCCCGCCGGGCTCGGGGCGGCTCCCGATCCCCGCTCCCGGTGGGACCCGGGCCATGGCGGCTGGAGAGGAGGGGCAGGAGAGGGGCAGGGCACGGCACGGCGGGAGCTCATCCCGCCACGACTCCAAGTTGCCGCTCGGTCCCGGGATCCCCCCTTCCCTGGAGCGCCCCTTACCTGCGCACAGACCCCGGAGAACCCTCCGGGGCGGCCGCGGCTCCGCCGGCTCCGGGCAGCGCCCGCCGCCGTCCCGACACCGCCCCGCACGGCCCGGGACCACCCCGGGTAGCTCGGCACCGCCCCGCACAGCTCGGCACCGCCCTGCACTCTGCTGCACCGCCCCGCACGGCTCGGCACCGCCCCGCACAGCTCGGCACCGCCCCGCACAGCTCGGCACCGCCCCGCACAGCTCGGCACCGCCCTGCACTCTGCTGCACCGCCCCGCACTCTGCTGCACCGCCCCGCACTCTGCTGCACCGCCCCCGGGGCCCGGGGAGGGGTGAAGCGCTCTCGGTGATCGCCGGAGTTCACGCAGAGTCCGGGGAGCCGACTAGGTTGGAAAAGAGCTCTGAGATCACCCAGTCCAGCCCGTGACCCAGCACTGGAGTGCCACGTCCAGTCTCTCCTTAAGCACCTCCAGGGACGGTGTCTCCAGCATCCCCTGGGCGGCCCATTCCAAAGGCGTTCTCCCGGCCTGTGTGATCCACCGGCGTTCTCACAAGCGTTACTGCCTCATTCCATGCAGTTTAAGGGACTCACAGTCCGCAGATAACCTGCCCCAAAAACCAGCCTTGGCTTTGCCGCGTTTGTGGCAGAAAGGCCTCGAGATGCTGCTCCTGACTAGTGGGCCGTGGGGCTTGGCTGAGCGCCCAGATCCAGCCGACTAACTCCTAATTTTGTTTTGAGCTGGCCCAAAACTTGTAATTTCAGAGCTCTTCCCCCCATTCCCTCCCTTCAGAGAAAACTCTTAAGGCTTTATATGTGGGGGGGGAAATGATTTGCTCCTGCTCTTTTTCTGACCACAACTTCTAAAGAAGCAGGAGTATTCCCTCAACATGGTGACATGACAGAAATAAACATTCAGAATTCACAGCAAAAACAGGAAGGCGCCATTTGCCTTTTAAGCATTTGCTTTTTAAGCACGGTTTCCAAAGAGGCCAAGTCCACCCAAAACACTGTTTCCTGGCAAGTTACCTGCCTGTCACGTTGGCCACACAGCTCCAGTTAAACAGCAGGGCTGGTTTAGACTATGAGAAAAGAAAGGCAATTTAAAAATAACCTGGTTTGCTTTGGTATCTTCTATTTCTAGAACCTCTGCTTCAAAGCTTTGGTGCCTGACTGTGGTTCAGATGCTTTACAATTGGTCTTTCTGCCCGTTTTCCTCAAACCTTTGTCAGTTCTCCAGCAAATGTTCCCGGTTCGCTGTCAGCTGATGGGCAAGTGCTGATCACGCTCCAGGTCACACCAGGCTGAATCACAGGGATCTCACACCCAGCGCTCCAGTCCCTCTGGAAATGGCTGGACTTGGACATGGGACAAATATTGATCCAATATCCTTCAGCCTTTTTTGAATTCACTGCCCTGTTGATATCTTTTTTTTCACACTTTAATTTTTAATTCAGAAAGTGAAGATCCTTAATAAAGAATTAAATGCAGAGGGGCTTCGTGTAAGATCCCTGAAAGCAAATCTGAGCAGATAGAACATTTCAAACAACTGTTTGTATTCTTTCATCAAAGAAAATACCTTTGCAAGTTAAGACAAATCGCTGATAAGGTTTCTGGCGTGCTTCTCTCTCATCTCCCAGAATAGCTTAGCCCTTTTTGCTCCAGGCTGGTTTGCAAGGAATGGTTGATTTTCCCCACCTTTGTGAAAACGAAGCAGCCTCTGAGAAGGCGAACAACTCGCTCCTCCCTCCTGTGAGGGCTCCGGGAGGTTACAAGGAGTATTTTCCAACGCTGTTCGGTGCTGGAGGAGGTGAAGGGAACGAGCTTTTCCCTCACTTTGCAGCGGGAACACGCACCGTCTCCGTGGTTACAAATCAATAAGTGGCATTAAGCCCAGTATTTCGGGAGCTGTCAGAGGCGTTTCGAAGGAGCAGGGTGCACTTTCTCACGTGATCTTCCCGGCTCTGCCAGGATCTCACGGATCTCTCCTGGTCCCCGTGTCTCCCCCACGCTCGCGTGTGGCACAGCTGGGGGGGGAGCAGGGTGGCAGAGCAGTTCATTCCCAGCCGGACCCCCGGGACGAGCGGACAAAGCGTTTTGCCAAGGTCCCTGGCACCAAAGGGGTGTCTGGGTGTCGGGTGGAGGCACGAGCAGGACCATTCATCCCACTGGCAGTGACTCTGAGCCAAAGCCCCTTTGAAAACAGCGACGTGCAGCACTCATCAACCCCGCAGTGCCTGGGTGCTGGGGATGAACACGGTGCAGCGTTTAACGCAGTTATCCTTGCTGCGTTCTCACAGGCACTGCTGCCTCATTGCACACAGTTTAGGGACTCGCTTCAATTTACTGGGAGTGTTAATGCCTCGTAGTGATCCAGGCTTCAGCTTCTTCTGGAAGTCATCTCGTTTTGGCAGCACACTGTCAGCAGCTCAATGCCTAAATGTTTGGATTGGATATTAGGATGAAATCCTTCCCTGGGAGGGTGGGCAGGCCCTGGCACAGGTTGCCCAGAGAAGCTGTGGCTGCCCCATCCCTGGCAGTGTCCCAGGCCAGGTTGGATGGGGCTGTGAGAACTGGTCTAGTAGAAGGCGTCCCTGCCCTTGGCAGGAAGGCTGGAACTAGATGATCCTTGAGGTCCCTTCCAATCCAAACCATTCTATGGTTCCATCAGTGCCAGCTCACGGGCAGAGCCCTGTGTACATCACAGCCAATTTATTTTTTTCAAACTTCAGCATCTTGTTGGGCCCCAGAAGTTTTCCTTCAGACCAACCCCTTCCCCCCCCAAAATACAACAGCTGAAAGAGCTGAGGGATCTCCTTCCCAGAGGGCAATGGTTTCACCCCCAGGCTGTGCACAGCTTTCATTTCAGGGCAGCTCAGAAGGTGGATTCTGTGAGTCGCTGTCTTTACTCCCAGACAGGAATTAACCCCGGGGCTGAGCCAGGGTGTTTTCAGGTCAGGTCTCCGCTCCCGACTCTCCCGGCACAGTTGTGTCAGTCAGAGCTGTGATAAGATCCCAGAAGGCAGAGCTGTGCCAGCACAAGCACCCTGTGCAGATGGAGGGATGAGCAGAGAAAGCGGCAGCTCATTTCACTTGGGGGAGTTGGAATTCTCTCTCTGCAACAGCCCAGTTTTACTGTTAGGAACCATTCCCTCGGAAACGTTTGCTCTTCTGACCACCTATTGTAGCTGGGCTGTCAAAGCTGTCCTGGCTTTCAGACACCTGAAGTATCCTGATAGTTAAATACTCAGCAGAGCAAATAGTTTTAGCCCAAGCCTTGAGCTTTGCCATGACATGATGTTCAGTCCTGGGACACAGCACTGCACAAACAGTTTCTAGCTGTCAAACCCATAACTGAACCTTCCTCCTCAGGTTTAAATTCCCCTTCAATCCCTTCCTAAAAAGGAGAGAGATTCAGTGCCCAAAGGATTCACTTAATCCACAGCAGCTGAAGTACAAAATGCCCCCAAACTGTACCCCCTGAAAAGAGCCAAACTTCTGACCTCGGTTGTCCCATCCTTGGGTCCTCCCACAGTGTTGGCAAACACTAAGAAAAGCCTTGCACACTGAACACGCTGCTCAACTGATGGAAGGGCTGCTGCTTTTCATCAGCATCTCTCCCTCAAGTTTCTGGATTAAACACCTTAAAAAGCAGAAGGTTCCTTAAGAACTTACCAGTCTGCTCCAGTGCTTGGGGTTGTTTCAGGTGCCCAGTTTCAGGTGATCAGTCTTGTGTATTTTATCTGGAGCTTTGTGCAGTTAACCCCTGAAAAACAAGAAAAGGCAAGCTCTAGTTCTGTTCTCAAGAGGACAAGAAAGCTTCCCATAAAACTTCACACACCCATGAGGGTGAAGAAGCAATTACCTGCAGAAACCTCTCCAGCCTGAACACCGGGGTGAACCTCAGCCACGTGTCAAGTGTGTGTCTGGAAATCACAAAAAGCAGTATTACAGGGTGGAAGGTGCTGCATGTTTGAGGTAAAATGTGAGCAAGAGAAAATCTCCTGACACGAGCAGGAATCACACTGGGCTTGGCTGGAGGAATCCCTGCATGTTCAGTGGCAATAGAGTAGCTGCTTGGAGAGACTGGGTATTCCACATGGGCTTTGTCTTTCTGGTATTTTGAACAACTGGTGTCATTAAAAGCAGGAAAAGAGATTTCACTTCCAAAGTTTCACATTCTTAAATTTCTGCAGACCTTCCAAGCACTTTTTTTCCTCTCCCTGGAGGTCTCTCACTCCCTAATTTAGGTATAAATGTACCTTAAAGGGGATGAAATACTCATTAGGTTCACAGGCACATACTTTTCACAGCATTCTCTCCATTTCTGTGTCAGCAGACAGTTGTTACTTACACTTAGGAGCTGCTTTCTGGGATAGTCAGGAAAGATGATGGAGCTGGAGAGAAGCCCTTTGTGTCCTCAAAGTGTTTGTCTTCAGACAGAGGACAAATTTTTCACCTAGTGGTGACACCCTACAGCTAAGCCGTGGTCCCCAACCACTGGGATAACTCTCCCTTTTCATATCCCACTGATTCTGAGCTCATACTGCTTTTGTTCCTTTCAGCTTCCACTTTCCCATAGCCTGGGGAAATGTGTGAATTTTTTCCCTCAGTTTTTTCCTCAGTTTCTCAGGTACCCAAGCACAGCTCTCGGGTAACCAAAACCCACCAGTGCACCTGAAGACAAGTCTTCTTACACTTCCTGATAGAAGCAGGCTTGCAGGCACTCCCAAAAGCCTTCCAGCAGGGCTCCCCAGCAGCAGCAGGACCTTTCCCCGGAGACTCTCCAGCACTGCATCCACCACACAGAAGTTCCTCTCTCTTCAGCACCAGTGAGAACCCTCACAAGGGGTGAGGAGGTTCAGGGTGTCTCTCGGCTCACAGCGTGCCACGGTACAGAGCTGCTGAGCAAACCTCCACGCGAGGGGACACATTTCCAGGATGCAGCTGCATTCCCACGTGGAGCTGGCGGGAGGGGCCGTGGAGCGGTGCCAGCCCCGCGGGTATCTCTGCCCGGCCCCGGAGACACAAGTGCGGTACTCACTGCAGTCCCACAATGAGCCCGTGTCCAAGCTGGCTCAGCCCGGGCTCGGCCTTTGCCAGCCCTCAGGAGCGGCAAAACAGCGCCGGTTCACACATTCCTTACATATTCGGGCTGAGAGGGCCGCGGAGCAAGGCGAGAGCTTCCAAGAGCCCTGTGCACAGCCCTTGTTCCAGGGCTGCCTCTCCGGGAACGCGTTTTGCCGGTGACTCACTGAGGGGACACTCGGGCTCCCCGGCTGAGCCAGCCCCGGGGGCCGCAGGGGTGGGAAGGGCGGCTGGCAGGTGGCAGGACCTAGGGAAGGTAAATCACTGGAAATCACTGAGATCTGCTCCGGAGAAACAAGAAGTGATCGGTGAAGTCTTAGGGGCTGACTAGGGCAGTCACCGAGCTGTCCGACCGCATCAGCCACTTGCCCCGCTCCCAGCAAAGTGACAGACAAGCATAAACCGGGGATTATTGAGTTCTGAAAGAAGGGACAAACATGGGAAATGCAGCTCCGAGGGGGCACAAGGGGATGGGGATCATCAGTTTAGCTACTACCCCTCTTAATCTCCCTTTCTCTCTCTCTCCCTCTCTCTCTGGAGATTTTACACTTCAGGAATGCAGAGAATAAAGGTTTCATTCGTGGAAGATGATACCTATTTTTTAGGTTAGGAAAAACATCAAAATGATCTTGATTCTCCACTTGTGAGCCCTGTCTTTTTGTGTTAAGGATAAGTGGAGAAAAGAGAGGGATTTTAAGTCATGTCTGAGTGAGTATGGCTGACACAAATAGTTTATAAACAGAATTTTGCTAAGCCTATAGAATTAAAAATATTTACATTATTTACCTAAAACATGCCATTTGAGGACAAACACGGAGCTGCTCTGTCTTGGCGAGTTGTACCTTCTGCATTCTTTTTGGGTGTCTTGCTGCCCCTGCAGCTCCTTCCCAGGGACAAGATGGACAGGCTGGATCCACCACCTGCAGGAACAACGGGCTGGCCTGTGAACCGTGCAAGGTTAAACACGTGCCAAACAAAAAGCGAGGCATGAAAAGCAGGTGAGCACAGCAAAACAATGCAAGGGCATCTGAGAGGAGATTAGTGACATTCTGAGCGTAATCCTGCTGGAGATGGAAGGCACAGCCCCCTGGCAGCTTGGCTGCATGGAAATACCTGCGGCTGTCACGTCTGCTTGGCCAAATGCCCTCCTGCAAAACGCTCTTAGGAGCCCTATCAGCTCATTACCGCCCAATTTGCTAATGCACAGGCACGAGGGATCCTGCATCGGCCCTGCTGTTGCGGGGCTTTGTGCCAAAAACTTCCGCTAGTATCTTTAAACAGACAGCTCTCCTTTAGTTCGGGTAGCAGAGGCAGGATTCACCCAAACCTCCCAGAGCTGGTTCAGGTTCCCAGAACGGCTTTGTTCACCTTCTACAAAAGCGCCTATGATTCCTACAATAAACACTTCTCCTTTAAAAAAGTCTCAAATTTGAGTGATCAAAGTTACCCTCTTAACATACGTGGGTATTTCTTCTGATCTCGGGTTCTGTGAAGAATTATTTGAGCATTCCCAAATAATTTACTCTCCAGTTTCCCTTGCTCAGATTAGTTCTCGTGTACCCACACACAGTACTGCTATATTTGTACATAAAGCACCTGAAAATTCAAACAAAAACTGTCAGGAAATTCAGATATGATGCCTTTAATTCACACACAGGACACGCACAAGGAAGATTCAAAAGGAGTTTCAGTCACTCACAGCCATCCAAGAAATTATGTTTTCACATTTAAAATAAAACAGAAGTCAGAAGTAACCATTTTCTTTTGGCAAGTGTTTTGCAAACACTAAAGTCCCCCTTAATGTTTGGAAATCAGGGCTTTAGACTGGATGATATTTAAAAATCTTGTGTTCTTTCAAAGTATATGTCTATACTTTTATATGTACATAAGTAAACACTTAAGCTGGATTCACTAATAACTCAATAGCTTACTTAAAACATAAGGCCATTTAAAATAAAGAAGGAAATTCATATACTATTCTTATAGTATTAAAACAGAAGTTGAATATACACTTTTTAAAATGGATGACATAAAATTCAAGGGGAAAATCATAAATGTTCGCTGGTAAAGTCTTAAAGAACATAAAATTGGCCAAACTGATGGAATTACCATCTGAACATCTGGAACAAGAATTGGCTGAAGTGAACCAGCTTTTGATAAAAGGCATTTTCTACATGTGCAGAAAGGATATTGGAGCTGAACAAGCTGAATAATCTGAAACAGAAATAGCAGTAAGTTCAAAGCCGAGACACAAATGGGGAACCAAACACAAAAAGCTGGAATAAAAGGGAGGAATGCAGGGGCCACCTCTTTTTGAGGGACACTGATGAGCAGCAAGCACTCAGATTCAGTAACTGCAGTCTGCCTAAATCAGTTCAGTTTTATGAAAAATGTAGAGTGCTGAGCTCTGTCTGTGGCCAGCACACTGGCAGTGGCCTGCTGGGTTAGCTGGGTATGGTAAATAAACACGGGATACATCCACATGGCCCTAAGGGGGCAAACTGAACCCCCCTCTCCTGCAAATGCAAGAGATCATGGCAGTGTTTCAGCAACACAGGACAAACTATGCTGAGCTTCTCATGACCAAGTATGTTGGAAAAAAGAAGCTTTACAAATCCCAGGCATTCTGTGTCCCTCAGCTCCCCTGGATCCCCCGGGCTGCACTTCCCAGCTCAGGCCCTCAGCTCCCAAAGCCGCCCCGAGTGGGGGGGGTGTTTGTAAATTAAACATCCACAGAAACATCTTAGAGGTGGCTGTCAAGAGGATGGGATGAAACTTTTTCCAGTGGGTGTCAAGAGGATGAAGCCAGACTCCTTCCAGTGTTCCCCAGGGACAAGACAGGGGACAATGGGCACAAACTGGAACAGAGGGAGCAAAGGAAAAGTTCTTTACTGTGAGGCTGGCAGAGCACTGGAAAAGGCTGCCCAGAGAGAGCGTGGAGCCTCCTTCCCCAGAGAGATTCAAACCTCACCTGGATGTGATCCTGTGCCACCTGCTCCAGGTGCCCCTGGCCTGAGCAGGGGGGCTGAACAGGTGATCTCCAGGGGTCCCTTCCAAGCCCAACCGTTCCCCGATGCCACAGTCTGGAGCAAAGCAGAGGTGAGTTACACCTGACACCTGGATTCAGGTGTCCCTACACAAAACCTTCTCTCAGGGATTCCCAACCTCTCTGAGCCTTAGGGAGTGACATCCACTCTGCAGCCACTAAAGCCTCCGTGCTCTGTGCTGATGTGGAGGAACAGCACACCTGCAGCTGCCACTGACACTGCTGCACTGCAGAACTGGAGTGCCTCAGTGCTTGGGGAGGAACACTCAGCTATACAGAAGGCAGCTGGCTGGGCCATTGTGAGGCAGGAAATCCTATAGATAGCACATGCCATTTTCTCCAAAAACCTTCCCAAGTCAAGTCACAGCAAGAACTCAGACTCACTGTCAATCTGATGAGATTTAAATATAAACAGCTATTGATGCAACAGCAGTGGAGGGCTAATGTGAGCACAAGTTCTTATTTTCTTCAGACACTCACAGATCAGCTCCATATGCTGGTTTTCTAGTCAGCAGCTGTGTCCCAGCTCTTGATTAAATTTTAATTAATCGAGCTGAA
Organism: Empidonax traillii; assembly: GCF_003031625.1. NCBI lineage: Eukaryota > Metazoa > Chordata > Aves > Passeriformes > Tyrannidae > Empidonax > Empidonax traillii. The sequence continues at coordinate 143,251 of NW_020956280.1, read as the reverse complement.
AAGTGGTGTCGCTGCTTGCAAGTTCAGCTTCTCAAACTCCAGTTTGGCTCATCGTGCTTATTCTGCTTTTCAAGAAGAGCTCCCACCAAAATCATCACTTGAAGGCTGCAGCAGCATTCCTTATCAGGCAAGGAGAGCCAAGAGCAGGAGGCAACAAACTTCCCCAGGCCTTGAATTCTCTGATACTCCTCATCTTGCTTTTATCCTAATGGTGCACTAAGTCATTAGCAAATTGGCAGGAACTTTCCATCCCCTACCTGAGCTGCAGTCCAAGCTACAAGACTGATTTCCTTATGGCATTAACTGCTCTGCACGGTGCTCAGAGACACGGCCTCAGCTCGGCAGTAACGGCTTTGGCAATTATTAACTCTCCATCTGTGCAGCCTTCCCAGGTAGGAGAAGCCTTCCCTCTGCCTTGTGCACTTTGTGCCTGTTCTTACTGTAGCAGTAAGGTGATTATTCCCAAGGGAAGCCTTTGAAGTGTGGAGTGCCTGGAGCTGTGTTTTCCCAGGTGGGAAACAGAGACAAGGGTTTCCAGCGAGGTCCAAAGGCTGCCTGGAGCAAAGCTGCAAAACCAAACACAGAGGTCCCAAGCACCAGGCTGGTGGTTTAAAATGCACAGTTGTTGACTTCAGTATCCTTGTGTGTGTGAGGGAAGGTAGAATAAAACCCTTCCAGCTCAGCACTTTCTCTCTCCTGCCTTCCCTCACAAGCACCGGTGGCAGGGATCACCCTTCACCTGCAGGCTCCAAGGACCAGGAATTGCAAACACCTCTACAACAACCTTACTACAGGAATGAGGATCAAAAGTAGGGCCCCCCCGGTACCTGAGGGAGGAGCATTTCCATCCTGCACACCAAACACTGTCCCAACCAGCGCAACGCTAAACCTGGCTCTGGAAACTTGGCAAAGCAGCCAAGGGAACTGAGGGGGAATTTAATGGATCCTCTCAGGCTCAGGAAGTATCTCTGCATCCAGGCTGAGGTGTGCCAAGAGCACAGCACGAAAAAACCCACGGACCAGGGTCATTTAACACAGCCTTGGGACAACGGCGACATCCAAGTTTCTACTTCTGTAAAAACACTCACGTGGAGGTTCAGGGGGGAATGTTTGAAGCTGCACAGTATCTAAGCCTGTGCAAACTTATATCTACAAGTATCACATTTAGTCTACATTGCACCAATCCTCACAGCAGACAAACTTCATCGGTAACATTATTAATACAGATTATTTGAGCATTAGCAAAAGATTGAGAAAAAAAAAAAATGACCTCCCTTCCTAAAACTACTGGTAAAAAGCCCACAGCAGCTCCAAACAGCAGGGACACCCATGATATCTTAGCAGGTTTTCAGGTTGGATGGTCTAATTCCTCTTCTCAGCATTAAACTCATTTAAGGGATGTAATTCTGCCACAGCCCTGACAAATAACCCCAAAGGCAAACCCGGATAATGAGATTCTGTAGATTAGGTCGGTCTCACTCCAGGTTTCTCATGATGAAGACCAAGTAAAATCCTCTTGGAATCCTCCTTTACTTCAGAAGGCAGAGGAGGTGAGCCACTGTCACCCCCATGACAACACATGGTGAGAGTGGGGGTAGCACACGACACCCAGACAGGAAAGCACCGGCCTCACTGAGTGTGTGTTTTCAGCCGGACCCATCTCTACACCAAGCCTTGCTGCATACGGAAAAACACAGGGAATTCTGAAGCCTGAGAAGGGGGGGCCCTCACTTCTCATGGAAGTGCAGCCACAGGCTCCATTACACCCTTGGAAAACACAAGCCAAGCGAGAGCACTGAAGGCACTGCTTTCCCACTGCAAGGCTGCAGGAACGTGCAGAGCCGAACCGGGGTTTGCCAGGCAAATCCCAACCCACAGTCAGTCTTAGTTTTCCTTCCAATTCATGCGTACCTAAAGATCTCACCTATTTGGGGGAGAAAAAAGGCCCAACTTGAGCACTGAGTGCTCAGTTTTCACCTTGAGTAACGTGGTTGTTTCAGGACGGACTCGCTCTTCTCGGCAACACAAGTGTAATCCTTCCCCGGTGTCCTGGCCCCAGGAATCCTTCCCTTGTTCCTCTGCACGCCCAGTGTCAACAGGCAGGGCTAGAAGACACCCTCATTTTGCTTTGTGGGAAAGAAATTTACTGCTAAAATTTCAGAGCAAGCTTAAAAATAGCACCGAGAACCCACAGGCAAAGCTAAAAACCTGGAAGTGACATTCCAAGGTGACAAAAGGGAAGTCACATCTGCCCAGCAAAGTTTGCAGCTGTTTTTGTGTGGCTTTGCTTAAGCTAAAGGATGGCTGAATTCACATGTTTATCCTGGCTTTGGCTCTTCTGCCAAGTTTCCTATTTCCACTGGAGATGCTCCTGGAATTTCAGCTTGAACTCCCGAGTGTTGTCTGATATAAGAAGGGCTCAGCAATTTGTTAGTGTCCACTGGCACATATTCCCAAGAAAATGTTATCAGTATTTTTCTAATCTTGTGTGTTCCTTTTGAGAAATATTTCAGCTGAAACTGTTGCACTAAAAATCAAAAGTAAGTTTAAAATTGAGGTACAGGTCACCTCTATTTAATTTTTAACTATAATTTTACAAACATCTCAATACAATTAAGATGCTGCCAACATTTGCTAAAAAATGATTAATTTTTTTTTGCCTGTTTTTCTTCTTTTGCCTCTTTTTTTCCTTCCAGGGCGGAATTACTGCACTGCCACGAGCCTCCACTTAACCACTGACCAGAAAAGCAATTTAATTGGGGAGTTTAATTCTACCTCGTACACTCCAAGTGCAAATATTTATTTAAACACGTGGGTAACTCTAAACAGAGCCAGACAAGTGAAGAAAGCTACTTAGGTTAAAATATCTGCCAGATGAAGCTTTTAGGCTGTGTTTCCACCACACTCAGAGCGCTGTGTGGAAAAGCCCAAGCTGGAGCTGGTGGAAGACAAGCCAATTAAGGTTTGTCTTATGGGCTTTGCCACTGTAACCAGATTATTTCTGGGATTGCTGATTATGCTTTGTTTCTTAGCTGTTAACAGCTGGACAGGACTTAAATCTATCAGTTCCTAAAAAGCTACAACATTTAGAAGTTTGAGCTTATGAAGAGATGCATTAATGTGTCTATAAGTGCCACAATCATCTGCAGGCTGTGCCAATTCAATATGTATTGACTGATTGATCTAAATGCCCATAAATCTGTGCAGAGGAAGAACAAACCAAAACAATGCAGCCTGTGTGTAGGGAGGATTCATACCCAGCCCATTTTGCTAACTAGAACTTCAGTTTTAACAGTCACCTTGCAATTCTTCTCAATATTGATCTTGGCCACACTGAAGGCAAAGATTCTCACTGACTGCAGTGGGGTCAGGTTTGCACTCAGGTTTTGCTACTGTAAATCAATTACAACATTAAAATTCACTTGGGAGCCACTAACAATCCTATAAATTCTGGCCTTTTTCTCACTGGAGCTCAACTTTCAGAAGGAACAAAAGCTCGCTCTCCATTCCAGATATTTGAAGGCTCAGGAGGCTTTTCCCAAGCTGTTTAATGGCAGGTTGTTGAAGTCCCTCAAGTGCCACATCCAGAGATGTCTAACGGACTCAATTAGGACTACTGTCCCAGGAAAAGCTTCCTGCCATGAAAATGGACATTACTGGACTCTAAGTTGCATCTGCCAGATTCCTTGTTCTAAAAATACCTGAACAACTTTGTAGTTGAGTGGGACAGTTGCCAAGACTGGAAGTGTCTCAACTCCTAATTTGAAAGACTTGCTCCCTGTAAGAATCACAGAATGGTTTGGGCTGGAAGGCACCTTAAAAATCATCCAGTTCCACCCCTCTTCCACTTTCCACTATCCCAGGTTGCTCAGAGCCCCATCCAACCTGGCCTGGGACACTGCCAGGGATGGGGCAGCCACAGCTTCTCTGGGCAACCTGTGCCAGGGCCTGCCCACCCTCCCAGGGAAGGATTTCTCCCTGATATCCAATCTAAATCTGTCATTGTGAAGCCATTGCCCATGTCCTGTCACTCCAGCTCCTGACAGGTCATTCCAGCAGCACAAGCTCTGCTCAGCACTGTCCCACCTCCTTCCAGACTGATAAGGCTGAAGCTTCAAATTCTGTTTAGATAATCCATGGAAACCCCAAATCAACAGGTTTGCAGTGGGTTTGACTATCCAGTGACTGCCTGAGAAGGGAGCAGTTGCACACTGGGTCTAAGCAGGGAAACGATCCACTTGGAGGTATTTTCCCTTCAGGCTGCTGTCAGGAATCCTGAAACACCGGCAAAGCGACCACGATAAGAAAGCTTCCCAGAATTAGTAAATATTTGGGTTAAATGCAGCAAAGATGAAGAGAGAGAACAAACAGTCCGTGTTCCTGTGCTTTAGCCCAAAGGAACTGAGGGGAGCAGCATTCCACAAGCATCTTTGCTGGCAGCATGGCATAGAACTGGATTTGAGGTTATTTATACAGCTAACTGTCCTGACTGTCCTGTGTGTGTGTTCCTTTTTTAGGGGTGAAAAATGTGTATTTTCCCTGCAGCTCTCTCTGGAGTTGCACTCCATTTGATTTTTCTGTTTCTCTGTAAACTCCCACAGCACAGGAGCATTTCCCATGGCTCCCTAGCAAAGCAAATGGAAGAACCCTGCAATAACGACCTCTGATTCCTCAGATACATAACACATGTTTTTGCACTGCAAACTTCAAGTTCCTGACAGAACTTGGACACAAAATATATAAAAAAAATACCACAGGAAACTATATACATGGTCGTTTGGGAGTTTTTTCTTCTCCTCCCCCCCTTTTTCTTTTCTTTAAGAGATTTATCATGTCTTCAATGATAATAAAAACATTATCTGCTACTGCAACTGTTTTTGCAGGAAAAATAAAGAGTATTCTTAAAGATCTGGTAAATCAAAATTAATTGTATAAATCAAAGTTTTCTGCTCACCTTACAGCCCCTTCTAGAAAAACAAGTATATACTTCTTTGTTACCCATGAACATTAACCAGGGAGCCCATTAATTACGTGACTTTCCCACGTGCCCAAGTTCCCTGAGTGTTCTGGGGCACGTCAGTGATGTTGGGTCACGTACACTTGGAATCTGCAAATTCCAGGGAAGAAAAAACTCACCTCCCAGACAGGTTCAGTACCGTGAGAGCAGCAGCCGGGGGAGAGCGTGGCCACAAAACTCCTTGTGATTTCCAAAGACTGCTGTGATTATTTGCAGAGGTTTTGACATGAAAACAAATGAAGGATTAAAAAAAAAGTATGTGAACTTATCCTTTAATAGATCAGGCAGCAGTTCCACAGGCCCAGAGGATGTGCACCAGTAAAACTGGCTGCTCCCCAAGGATGTATTTCCCCAGCTCATTCACCACTCCACTTGGGTTTTCTCCTGCATCTGCTACTCTGAAACATCATTTTGTATCTTTTAACCTGCAGGTTCCTATAACCTCAAGCATCTGGTAACATTCTGAAAGGAATTCTCTCCTGTTCTCCTGTCAACACAGGAACTGGTTGGCCAAATAATCAGCTGCTTGTGTCAGAACTCATCTCCCATCGAGATTTTTTTTAATCTTTGATTCCTTCTGTCCTCGGTAACAAGTCTCAGGTCCAACCCTGATAACTGAGCAGGCTTTAAGAGCCTGTTGACACCTGCTTTATCACTCACCACACCTTCCTGCCACACCATTCCCTAAGGATGGCTTCCATGTGCTCAGCAGCCTCTCCCAGGTCCAGCCTGCAGGCACCTCCTCTCCAGAGCCAGCCCGACTAAACTGCAACACCCGGGGGTTTAGTTCCTAAAAAATGCACAGCAGTTGGGCTCACAAGGGTACCCTGGCTGGGGAATTCCTCACTGAGCTACCAAAATCCACATTAGTTCAGTCTTCCCATGTATATTTTTAGGGAAGTAGCCTGAGATCTGACAGGAGAAGCATCTGGTATTTCAGGATTAGATAAAAGTGTTAGCAGAGTAACAGCAGTGCATCAAAATAACATTTATTGACCTGCTTTAAGCACATCCTCTGATCACCTGTAACCAAAGAACACACTGTCCATGTCTTACCAGAACTGTGTTGGTATACAAACAGAAATAAGCAGACTAGCTCAGCTGTATTCCAAAATACCTATTCACTTCACCATAAATATTTACAAAGGGACACTTTTTCTTGTAAAGGTCTCTCTGAGCCAGAAAAATTCACAAAGAGCAAAGGGAGAATGGAGGAAATGAATCCAGAGCCACAATGTTGATCATTGACTGCAAAAGGAAGTTACAGTTGTGGTTTTATTTTTTCAGGGAAAGCCGGGAATCCCAAAATAACGGTTTGACTAAAGACACTTCCATAAATCTTGTCAAAAAACTAATATGCTCCTTCAGTAACAACAGCTGCCCTATTTTCAAACTAATCCAGTTAAAAAAACCCCTATGTAAAGTCTGTATAACTTTAAGTTATTTAAGTAGTCACTTACCTATTAACTACTGTATTTCTTGCTTTATTTCGCATTTGTTTTTAGTATAGAAAAAAAAAAATGCATTTCACAATGGCAAAACCTGATATTCTCAAATTTCCTTTATGCCAATAGATTTCGCTCAGTTCTTAGAAAGTGCTTGTTTCTTTTTCTCACTTAGCCCAAAATTCATTTTGTGTGAAAAACACAAAAACAAAAACAAAAAACAAACAGAAAAGTTCATTTGAATAAAGCCAGAGAACTGATCATTTTGGCCCCAGGTCTGTTAAAAAAAAAAAAAAAAAAAAAAGTAAAATCAACCCAACAAATCTGGACATCACAAAAAAACAATTCCTCCTGTGCCAAAAAAAGTCATATCTATAAGATATAAAGCTGCTCTGTCAAGCAACAGGGAGCCAGTTCAAGTGGTGGTTAACCCAGCAGGACAAGGGGGACATCTAGTGTTTACCACATCCATGTGCTCCCAAAAATCCCTGGAACAGGCTGTCCTGGGGTGTAAATGCCATGGAGCTCGTGGTGGTACCTGGGTTTCAATGTCTCTGCTAAAAGGTGCACAGCTCAAATATCTCCAAACGCTTTTCTTTCGTGACCTGAATGTAAAAAAAAAACAACTAAGAAAACAGGAAAAAACTCTGATAAAATTTGTCTAAGCCTTTAAAAGCAGAGATCAAAAGCTCCTCCTCATCTATTAATGCTCTGTTGTTCTGATCAGAGCTGTAAAGTGCCCCGTTCCTGAGTCACTGGCTGTAAGTGGGATCCCCCCTTGCAAAGCTGCCCCAAAGGCTCCTCCTGCATGGCCCTGACTGCAGACAGGGCTGTATTACAGGGGTTTGCTGAAGTCACAGACTCAAGCAACAGAAAGTTCTCCTTATCTTCAAAAACATAACAGAAGAGGCTTTAGAATTTAACATTTCTCTCACTAACAGACAGTGCAAGGCTCACCCTGGAGCCAAGACAGTCTGCCCAGAGTTCCTCTAGTTAGGAAATGACCTGGGACAAGAGCAAAGTGCTTTATGACAGTTACAGCACTGTCTGTCTCAGGTTCTCTGCACTCACAATGCATTAAAAACAATACCAAATAGTAATTTAAAAGTTTGGTGCTCTTTTTCTCATACCCTTCTCGCCTTGGTTACTGGGAAAATGACTGTTTTTCTCAAACCATTCTCTCCTCTTTGTTCTGGGGATCCAACTCCAACCTTTGTTCCCAGATCTGTATTCTTTATTTTCACTTTTGACTGCAAAAACTGCCCTGCTGAGAAGGGCAAGGAATCACAAACTGCATCACTGGAGAATCACAACACCTTATTTTACAACTCTAGTGTGTGCAAATCATCATTTCCATGAAATTTAATAGTTACAAATATCTTCAAACCATACAAGTACAGTAGGTTCTACAGAAGGTAACACGGATAACCAGTATTCTACAGCTTGAAACGAACCCAATAAATAAAAGTTTGAGTATTAAAACTAAGAAATAAAGTCTTCCTGTACATTGTACAGTACCTTTTGGTTAAAGCTTCTTAGCAAAAATATACTAATGTGCTCTAAGCATTCCAGTTACAGGTGGTTCAATATTAAAATTTCAAGGTTTCCTCATCTTGAGAAAAAACAAAATATTGCATTTTCCAGAGGTGCAGCAGAAGTTGTGTCTCTCTGAACAAGGCTTCAGTTTTTAAAAATATATATATATATATATATATATATATATAGACAGTAAGTTCGAATCCAACTGAGACATTAAAAAAACCTACAATACAGTACTGAGGATGTGTGGTTGTTGTGCATTACGGGTTTTACATTCCTTCTCATCCCGAAAAAGCAGCTCTAGAGAGCCCACTGGATATCACTGAGGTCAGCTGGGTCCCCAAGGCCTCCATCAGCCTCCAGGTAATTCATGAGAGCTGTCATGGCAGTGTCATCATTTTCACATATTGCATCAAAGTCCAGCTGGGAATTCCCACCTGGAAAAGGGATTTAAACATCAGCAGCAGGAAGCACCAAGAACTTCCAAAACATACCTGGTTTTAAACAGCACCTAAACTGGCCTCCCTTTAGTCTAAAACCAATGAACCCTGTTCCTGACGCCGGGTGGGGTTTGTACAAACTTAACAAGGAGAAATGAAATAAAAGCTCCCCAAATCTCCCCAGGGAAATCAATCTTACTGAGGAGAGGCTCGTTGCTGGGAAATGGAGTAGCACCCCGGGGTTGTTCGGAATTCTCCAGAACTTCTGTCTCTGAAGGACATAACTGGATCAGCTCTTTATTTGGCACCTGGAAGAACACAAGGAGTGCAAAGGACTGAATTAAATCCTGAATTTAGTCTCAGTTATTACATGGCAGGAACACTGTCAGGTTACAAAGAGCTGAATAGAGGAAGTGAAAAACAGGCAGATATTCTGCATTTAGGAATAACTTCCACATCCACCATAAACTACTAACTCCCAGTGACTGGTTTGTCAACATCGAAACATTCCAGCTAAAAGATGAACAAAACCCCAGCTCATACCTACCATGTTCTGTGTGCATTAAACCACATTAATCATAGCAACACTTGAGATGAAAATCATCCTAACCCAAACAAATCAGAAAAAAAAAAAATAGTACTTTTTACTTCCTCCCCCCATTTTTCTAATGTAACACCACAATGAGATTTAGCAGGAGAGCTTCTTGGATTGCTTGACTTCCACCGGGGAATTAACAGAGTTGAAGGGCTTTCCAGAAGTATTCTGGGAACAAATGGGACACCAAAGCCCAGGATAAAGCAAACCCCTCAATGAATACAGTGGAGTCATCCTCATGAGGAGATGCTGCATGATTTGGAGTTCAGTGTGTACAAATTAGCTAACGTTTGGCAGAGCAATCTGTGGTAACACAGGGGACAACTTAAACAAGAAAGGGGAGGAAGCCAAAACAATCCAGAGCAGAGTTGTTAGGAAATGAAAACTGCAAAGGGACGATAAACTGTCTTTAAATGGAAGGACATGTACCTTCCAAAAGTGCTGATGGAGAGGTAAATGTTGATTCACACAGTGCACACAATACAACAGACAATACAGTTAGGTTAAAAAATATGTTAATTGTTCCATAGCTATGGTTACTAAGTACAATAAAGTTATTAGTGTGTGCAGCACCACAAAATTAGCAAAACAGCATCGTCCTATCCATTTTTAGACAGCTGAAACACCTTCAAAGTCACAATTTTAAACATTTCCAAACAGCACAGTTTTTTTTTTAAAGGGTCTTCAAGAACATTAAGACTAAAACTACAAGGGACAGAAAGGCAGCACTGCTATTCAGGCTGTCAGACTGAGCAGGTGACTGATGTTAAGCCCAGGTTTCAGGTTCTGTCAGGCAGTTCCATACTCACATCGCTGCAGTTCACAGGCAGAGCTGGAGAAGGGGACTTTCTCAGGAGGTGTGATGGGCTCAGCTCCCCTGATGGTGAGGAATGCAACCTAAAATACATGCACTGAGTTGATTTACCAGGTCCCATCAATCAAAGTCCTTGTGTTGCAGAAGCCAGCAGAGCTCCCCAGTGGTGAAGCTCTGCTCAGGTAACTGGAAACAAGCAGGTCTTAAATTCTGACTGAAGTGCAGATAACTGATGGGATGATGTTTCCACCATCCTAAATTTGACCATAACAAGACCTTAACCTTCTGATGAAGCCTCAGTTCCTGGAAGAGTTGTCCTGGAGACAGGTTTGCATTCAGGGACAACACAGGCTATGGAAATGTTCCACTGGGAAGTGTTTCAAGGCAAGTTTTCCTACCAGAAAAAACCCTAACACGACTCACAGGAAACTCACTTCCCCTTCCCAAGTGGTTTATCTACCCACTTCATCACCACGCGAAGCAGCTGCACCACAGTAACGCTTTGCCAAGCCCCGTCAAATAATCCTCTCCTCAAAGAAAATGGCACTGCCAGAACAAAACTATTTACCCCCAGCAGGGGTGTGTTCTGCCACTGGTCCGTTCCATCAGAACTGCTACCTCCCAGTGCCACTGCTCAGCCCCCAAATGTTGGATGCACCTCATGAAAATGGAACCTGGGCAACCCCCACAGAGCACATAAACCTCTTCCCCCCCAGTGACGGTGCTGAGCCTTTCTTACCTTTGCAACTCCAATATTTCATTTGCAATTTCGGTTCCTATGCTCCCAGCACCGAGGACTGTTCCAGAGGACATTCCAGGTACACTTACTAAAGACTGTTTCACAGCATCTGGAGATTAAAAAACCAAACAAACAACACTTTAAATCTGTAGCAGTTTAATTGCACAGCAAGGGTTCATTTTAAAGCGGGTTTGGTTCTGTATCTCTTATTTTCAGAAATTAAATTCTTGAGAATTGGTGGGGGAGGGTGTGGTGAGCCTCATATGCAATATAAAGGCAAGTGAGTTTGTGGAAGCTGTTGCTCTCCAGTAGTGAAATTGGCTTTAATCACTGCCACCTCCAGTCTCTCTCACAGACAATGCAAAGCACAGGAGGGAGAAAAACCCTTTGATTTGTGCCAGAAATTATTAACAAAATGTGTATCTATGCGTACTGCCCTGTATTCACCACGTGAACTCAGAGCACAACTACACTTCCTTAGAAGAGTGGCTAAAATATGAATAGATTCTGTGCCAGAAGCATAATATCCTATCAAACAAAATTCTTGCTACAACAGAGGCTGCTAAAATTACAAATATGCTGCTGTTTACAGTTCTGTGAATGACATGAATTAGGATGCTGTAAGTAGCTAAGAAACTGTCACCAGAATTAGCTTTAAAAAAAAAATTAATTCTTCCTTGCACACAGTCTGGAGTAAAAACAGTCCTGGAGGGAATAAATCTGGAGTGAGTGCTCAGGGGAAGCATCTCTGGTAACTATAAGAAGCAACACTTGCCTTCTGCAGGCTGGGAACTGTAGAGAACCTCTTCTTCAGCTGACTCCTTGTGACCTCTGAGATTCAAATATATTAAAAAAATAAACCACAAAAACAATCAGCTCATTTTTCAAGGGCAAAATCCAGCATGTTCATGTTTGATGTCAAAATTACCCCACACAGAATAAAAACTGACATCCTCAAACCAGTAAAAAGGAGAGATTCCCCCCCAGGTTTCGATGTTCAATCCTCTGCACTGGTTCTGGGTGAATTGTTCATTCCCACTTATCCTCCAGATCAAAAAGAAAGCCAAGATGGCTGTCTGTGTTCCGTGGCAAGAGAACAAGGCTGTGAACTGAATGCTCTGAGGGAGGGCAGGTAACCAGGAACAAGTGCTACAAGGACAGGTCAGTGGCTGCCTCCCTTCTGTTCATTTGAATTCCATTAAAATCCTCCCTGTCCCCCAGCATCACTGGAACAATCCAAATTATTGCTCCATTGCAAGGAGAATGAAAAAGAAAAATGAAAAGTAAAAAAAGAAGAATTGAACACATCTATTTACTGTCCCACAGGCTGTCACTTTGGAGAGTATCCACCAATTATTCTTCTCCACCTCCTGACACCTGGTAGGTGGGGGAGCCCTTAAAATTGGGTCAACTGACACATGAAGTCTTGTAAAGGCAAGGAGGAAAAGCAGAATTAACTTGACATGTCCATTTACTTGTATCTCCCTTTCTTAAAAGATCCTTCCTTTCCCTCCTCTAAGAAGAAATCCTTCCCCTTCATTTTTTCCCACCAGGAAACAGCACAGTTTTCAAACTCAAACCCCTGACCTAGGGTTGAAATAAAAACAGCTGGTAAAGGCCAAAAAAAAGGGTTGTCCAAGCTCCTCAGCCCCTTTTGGTGTTGACATTTTCCAGCCTTGCCCTGCTTCTTAAACAGGCTGCTTTCTGCTCAATGCTAATTGTAATTAAGACAAAAAAACAAAACATGGAGATTGCTGGGAATTACTTACAATACCACAGTGTTGTTTGACACAATGTACTCCAGCTCTTTGGTCCATGGATTCATGAAACTAAACCACTGACTCTTCAAAGTGACAAAAGTGCCATCTTTTGCTCTAAATTTGTAGGAATTTGTAAAGACTTTTTCTTTATTCTGCAGCACTAGATAAGAAAGGAAAGTTATAATCACCATCTTTACGCCTAGGAAGGTGAAGTTAAAAAGCAAGCCATCAGGAGGGAGGCTCAGGACTCGGTGGAGTTCCATAAGGAGTGTTTGAATGGTGTTATTTTGTACCTTCTTTATGTTTTTCAGCTAGATGGTTGTGATCATCCTGGTGGCAGTACTCGTAACAAGAAGTTCCCAGAAGCTCTTGGGGCAGATACCCTAAAATTGCTGTGGCACTATGAGAAACAGAAACATGAACTCCAGAGGATTCAAACAACTGCAAAGCTGGGGGGTTTTTTTCCACGATCAGGCAAAGCAAAAATTGATATTTAAAGAAGCAGTGTTTGGAGAAAGGAAGAAAGCACTAGTACAGCCCTGAATGAACAGTGCACTGCGAGTTTCCATTTGCAATCAATGGCAATTCAAAGACAAAACTCCCAGTGTTTAGACAAGCAAACCATATGTTCACACGAAATACTTGTGGTGATTAGGTCATAATTAGCCAGACACACAAAAGGAGTCATTAAAAAGCTCAGGATTGTCCAAGGAATAGGGTTGAACTGACACTTGCAGGTGAAGGAACAGATGAGTGAAAGCAGCACAGTCCCCAGGGGCAACGATGAAATTCAAAATGCAAAGCCTAACACCACAAATAAAATATACTCAGTCTACATAAAAAATAAAAAGCTGGTTCAGAAAGTTCAGAGAAGGGGAACTTCTTAGCTTTCGTTTCTAATGAAATAATTTGGTACCTCACTCAGACCTATTTGTCCCAAATAGTAGGATTTTAAGAATAACTTCTGGTTAAATGTCTTTAGTCACAGGCAGAGCTCTAAAGCTCTAACTTGAGATTTTCCTTTAAGAATAAGTAAGTATATGAGTGCATTTATAACACATTTCTGTGGAACAATACACTTTTATACATTAAGTTTTATGTTTGGGAAAAAACAAACAAACTAACAAACAAGAGCCCAAGAGTTCATGGATTCAGACTGAAATATTTCCAGCGGGGAAAAAAAAATTCTGAAATTTTTTTTAGAATTCTAATTAGAAATTCTGGCAGAAAATTTAATTAGTGGTGTCATTGGCATTTTGTCTCCACACAGAACAAAACACTCACCGCTGATCTACATAAACAAACTTGCCATCCATGGCAAACCGTGTAACAAATTCTGTTGCTTTGACTTTTATCTCTCCACTCTTCTGGGGAACAATGTAAGGGTGTAACCTCCCGATTGCAACAAGGCAGTTAAAGTTACTACTGTCCTTTTCTACATCGTTCTCCTCTTCTACCCCCACCTCATTGGGAGGCCAGTTCTTCAGGTACCCAGTGCAGTGAATGGTGCAGTATTTCCTGTGATCTGAAACAAAGAGACGAAGTGAGGAGCAGTTATGGTTCAAAAAGGAAACCAAACTACTTTTTTATTAGTTTTTTTTTACTCTATTGGCCATGAGACCAGCAACTACATCTTAGTTTTACCTACAAGGCTATAGATAATTTTACAGAGTGGTTTTAAATTGATTTGGTACTACTTGATTTTGGCTTACCTGGAGAGAGTGCTTCTAACCCCCTACGTGAGATTTAGGAAGAGAAGTTATAGGTGTTGGCAGTTCAAACACAGTGGCACAATAATAATAATAACAATTAAAAAAAAAAAAAAAAAGCAAACCAACAGTCTGGCAACCCATAGCTCCCTTTGCCCTTGTGTGGTTTCATATGGATTATAAATTAAAACTAACTGGAAAGGCCCTCTGCAGCCTCCAAATCAATCTACTCTTTGTGAACACAATGATTTTAACACATCCTCGCTGCAACTGCTCCAAGAAGCAGTTGTGAACAACCCAAAACAATCCAGGTTGTTCTCTGTTTGCCTGAGGCTTCTGAATTCCACCATTTTCTGGGAACACAAATATTTTAAATGTCTTAAAATCACAGCACATTTGCCACCTACATAACATGCAAACAGCCTCATGTGCATCAAGGCACAGAGATGATTTTATGTGTCCTACAGGAACTGCCTTCCCCCAAAAATGCCAAAGCACTTCTGATATCCCTGTGCTTTCCATAGGTTTGATTTCCTCTCAACACTTATCAACTCCATAAAATGAGAAACTGAGTTATCCCACTGGGACTTTGTCCCAGTTTCTCAGGTGCCTTCCCAACAGTTATCCAACTATTAAATTCTTATCTTACCCAGTTATTTGACACATCAAGGGATCAACCAGATTCTATTTTACTTACAATTATGGGCCTCTTAAATTTTACAGCTGTGGGGTGTATCTCAACAGTAACAGGTTACTTTGAAAAAAAAGAGAAGTTGGAGGGTTGTTTTTTCAGGATCAACCAGTCTCAGCACATCTTTGCAAAAATCAAGACTGAGGTATTAAACAAAAGCTGGAAATTACACTTTAAAAATGGAAATTTTCACTGAAAATCTGACAAGAGTAGATTACTGTACAGGCATACATAGCAGAATATGAGCTACATTAAAATCCTTGGAAAAATGAATGGGATCACACTGATAAAATAACTTTACAATGAAAAGGGGGGAAAAAAGGAAAAACTCAGACTTTCAAATACACACAACACAAAATCAGAAAAAAAAAGTTGGTTTACTTGCTTTTTTTTTTCCTTCAAAATAGCAGAGTCTGCAGGCCTTATTCACTCAGTTATCTTCAAGACAAAGTTATTTAGTCTCATTCTTCTCATCTGCTCCAGTTCTTTCAAGTATTTCCCTGAGCCCTCTAAAATTTGACCACAACACACGCTCCTAAACAGCCACTGTAGCTCCCTCCCTGTTTTCCAGGAGGGAACAGGGAGCAGAAAGGCTACAAAGAGACTGTTTGTCCAACTTCCACTTCTCTCCAGCTGCTCTATGAGATCAGCCAGAGCTACACGAGGGTCACGGCAGCCACCGGCAATTTAAACTCGGAATTTACATTTCAAGCTGAAAAGCACCCCCTCCTTGATCTACACTGCTTGAATACCTTTCTTCTTTGGGTTGGGCAAACACTCCTTCTCTTCCTTCACCGTGCTCCTGCTGCACTTGATCCGACAGAAGAAGGAACGGCGAGCCCCGGAATTCAGCCGAGCCGGTCCAGCCTGGAAATCTGTGTGGACTTGCAAGCCAGCTTACAAAAATCCAGTAAAGCAGTCAAAAAAAGCCCAAAATCACACAGTGGAACTTCCCAAAACATGGAGCTTCTAGTATTGCATTTCCCTAATTAAATCCTGGCCTCACCACGAAATAAGTCTAAGCTTAAATAATAAATTAAACGCGGCTGCCCCACAGATTCCAGAATGAAAAACAAACAAATAACAACCAGCTACCAAACTATTTTTTAAACCCCTCCTGATATTCTGAGCGGTATTTTAAGAAACTTTCATTCAGTTTGGTTTTTTGGCCCAAGGATGCCTGTAAAAGCCAGCTCTAAACTAGCCCTGAGCTGCACAGTACGTAAGGCTTCCCACATGAGAAATAAGTGTGAGCAGAGGGAGGGTTGGTGACAGTGGGATTGACACTTAGCATTTTCAGAGCAGACAGGGATTCTTGACAGTGCAGTATTTTATCCCATCAGGGCTTTTGTATTGACAAGACCTAGCAAATACAAGAAAAAAAAGTAGTATTCCTGGTAGGAAGAAGGTCAGAGCACAGCTTGGTAAATGTTCAAACAGTGCAAATCTCAGTCAGTCATTCTTATGATCTAAAATCAGCTCCTTTCTGGGCTAACTTTGAACTGCAAAATGCATTCCGAGCAGCAGATACACATTCAAATGGGTCACAAGGACACCCAGGCACATCAAAATACAGCCCTCTATCCTGGATAATAACTGGATTTACTGACATCTCTTCAAAAACAATCTGAGTTCAAGTGGGACTTACTTTTGCCATCCACGAGCTTCTCCCGAGGGGAGATGTCCGAGGAAGAAAGCTGCTCCTTGACTTTTGCGACATCCTTCGGATGCAAATAATCAAACAGGCTCTGCCCAATTAAACTGGCCTGTTTGAAAAACAAAACAAATCCCACGGGAGATGAGAACCACACCCACGTGTTGCTATTGAAAAGGATAGCTTTGCTTTAAAAAAAAAAAACTAAAAAAAGAAAAGTAAATCACTTGACTGTGTAAAAGAAAATCTCTTGCACCCCAGAAATTAGGACATCTTCCAATTATCCTCTCAGAGCAGCAGTTTTCTTCAGGGGGAGCTGAAATCTGGGGCTGTTACTCAGGTCAGGAACACTGAGTGTACCTGCAAATATTTTATTACAGGATATCCAGCCTTACTCTGAAGCAGCTTTAAAGAAATTCCAAGAAATGATGACACAAGGTCTGGTTTAAACCCAAAGAAAGTCCAAAAAATGGTATAAATAAGAAAAATGTACAAGTTTTTCAAATTTCTCAGAAAATGCAAGGTTAAAAGCAAGCAAGAAACTCAACTATAACCAACCTGATCATAATTCAGTATTTTGCAAACTGATTCAGAGACAAACAGGATTTTCCCTCTGTTGCATCCAACCACAAACAGGAATCCATCTGCAGCCTGGAAATATAGAGATATTGTCTTTAAAAACATGCCATTAAAACATCCAGTGAATATTCATTACTACAAGAAAGCACACTTTCTAAACCTGCTTTTTAAAATTGAATACAAGGAAGATGGAGAGGGATTACTTACAAGGGACAGGACATGGGGAATGGCTTCAAACTGACAGGGAGCAGGTTGAAATCGGATATTGGGAAGAAATTCTTCCCTGGGAGGGTGGGGAGGCCCTGGCACAGGTTGCCCAGAGAATTCCCAGCTTCATTTGGGAGTCATTTACAGAGCTGGGCAAAAAGTTTGTTACAAAAACTGAAGTTAATAAGGACATCATTCACCTGAGAGTGTCCTTCCACTTACCCTCAGGATTAACTGTCTGAGTTCATCATCCTTTAAAAATGAAGGTTTGTATCTGACTTCTGTATAGGAGCTGCTGGAACCTGGAAAGTGGGTTAATCAGACATGATGTCAGACGTCACATTTGAAATTCACTTTCAAAGGAGTCATACTTAGTATATATTTTGTATTTTTTGCTCTGTGACCAGAGCAGCTGAATTAAAAAAAAATAAATATTTAACAGTTCTAGGAATTCTAAAAATAAATAAAAAAAACCTCAAACACACAAGCACATAACTATTTTTTATTGTCAACAATTTTTTACTAATTGTAGTTAAACTGAATGTCTCACTAAATGTAATGACTGACTCACTGCATGTGCTGTTCTAGCACCCATGGCAAGCACTCTAAAATAAAGGATTTTTTTCCATTACAAGCATGTCTATAAGTTTCTAGATACTTTTTGAGGTAAACAGCAGTTGAACCTTCCAGCACATTTCATCATTCACTATGATTCCACAGAACATCTTGTGCTTCTTAAAGCATTTGTTTTGAGGAGATATATATATAGAGAGATATATAGATATATATATAAACATAAAACTGTGCTGGGTTAAGCCCAGTTTTCACATCCTGTTGGTAAAATATAAGTGTTTGAGCTGAAGGTTTCTTGAAGATGGTTGTTTATAAACTGCAAACCCCCAAAATCTTGTGTGCTGCTGACAGACTGTACGATGTGCAACTTGTGTTTGGAGATGACTTTTTTAGGGGAGGAAAAAAAAAAATCAATCCCAAACCCCAGCAATTATCAAAAGAAGAGGAAAGAATATTTCCCAGGTTGATCCTGACACTAAACATTCCCTGAGATCCATGATTACTTTCGCTTTGCCAGCTGACTGAGTTTATAACTCTTTTTCTGGGTACTCTCTAACACGTAATTTTTAAGATTTTAATGTTATCAAAGTCATCAATTGTTTTGTTAAAGTATGTTTTGTCTTGCAACTTTTCTTTCGACTCCTGGACTTTTTAAAAAGAACCAAGGAGTGACTTGGCTGCAAGACAGAAAATATCAGATACTGAAGGGTGGCTTTTTTTCTGCTGTACTAAGCAAAAAGAAGAACTCAAGTTCTGGAAGATACAGATGGAGATTTAAATGAGGAACAGCCCCAGAACTAAATACAGTAAGGAAATGCAAAATGAGTTATCCTTGGTTTATCTGAGACCAAAGAAGACACACGGTGTAGCCCCTGTTAGAACAAGGATTAAGTTCTCTAAACCCCACCTTTCAAAGCCTTCAAGTGCTGCACAGCCATCCTTAACACCGTGAGCTTGTCCAGCTTCCTGGCCATGGGGTTGCACTGAGGGATCATGGCAGACAGTTCCTCGATCAGATTATTCATTTTGTCTCTCCTCCTTTTCTCTGTTTGACTGTGAGCCTCTCTGAGAAGAAAAAATATTTTTAAAAGAGAGATGTAGAACACATGTTTCTTTTTTTTTACCCCTCCATAACATTCAGCAGTTCAGTTCTGGCAATGGAACACACCCCACGAGTGCTACTGCACTGAAACAATTTTCATACACTGGGACAGCTGAGTGGGATTCACCTGAACAAATGAAATGGTCCCAATAATGACGGGAAAAACTGAGGAGGAAAAACACTCTCAAGGAACAGTTTGATTATATGTGGTCATGAAGACTTATAAAAGTTAAATCATTCTTGTGTCCTTTGACTTCCAAGTGATTACTTGGACACCCTACAGAGGAAAACTCTGGATGTCCTTTAGGAATCCCTGGGAAACATTTCTGTTCCTCATCTCTGGAACCGTGGAACTAGGATGGGGTGTTCATTCTGCCCTTTTCCTTTTCAGAAACAGTGTCCCAGCACAGGCTAAAGCCTCTCTGAAATCTCTTTTATGCAACTCTCAACAAGCAGAAATAAGCAGTGTCTTCCTGTTAACTCAGTCCCTCAAACCCCTCAGGTTGAAGCAGAAACACCACCATTTGCTCCCACACTTTTCCTTGGGATTTTAAGGGATGTAGTGGGAACTGAAAGAAAAAGCTGTGCCTTGTGTCATTTACCACAATAACTCAGAAAACGTCCCCTTTTCCTGGTCAGGTGAGAAAGAACAAAGTGCAGTTTTAAAGACCTTGTTATCTGTTATTTTTACTACTTCCTTCCAAAAAAAAAAAAAAACACCTCCACCACACAACTGATTCTGGGTCACTCTGCCAGGAAATCAGCTTCTCTCCCTCTAAAGCCTTTCTAAAAGCATTTTAATTGGAGGAGTTATGCTCAGCTTTAGAGGTTCACCCGACTCTTCCCTCGCTGTAGGAACAGTCAGGTACAATACTGTGTCTGCTCCTTGACCTGTGGACCTCGGGAAGAGGGACACAGTCATTCCAGGAAAGGGAGCGACCTTCCCCATCTCCAAGGGTCAATAAGAAGTTATAAAAAAATCAAGGTGGGTGCAGAAATTCAGGAGGTGACTGGATGACTCAAAAAGCCTTGTGTTACATTTCCAGGTGTAAAGGGGAAGGGAGAAAAGCTGAAGGGAAAAAAAAAAACCACTGGAAGAACTCAACGGGGGAGAAAAGCTCAGAGAGTCTTCTATTTTTTCCCCCCAGCTAATGAACCAAAACTCAAGGAAACAAAATGAACAATACAACACAATCTTTTACAGCAATCTGGGATACTTTGTGGAGACAAATTCATTCTGGAAAACACAACTGTGAATATATCTTGGGCCATTTTAGTTTCATTGGTTTTGTTTAGATTACGGGGACACTTCACAATTATTAGCTAGCACACTGTATAAATAACACCTCTGACAGCATGCTGAGTGGATTATGGATTTCTGGTTTGATATCTCTGCTCCCATGAAAAATGAAAGACATTTTTCAAATCAATTTTATAGAACAGCTCTGGTTTTACAAAGTGGCTTGTCTGCAGCTGAAAATATCTGCCTGAATTGGGGCTGCATCTTACAAGTGAATCTCAGCTGCTGTGAATTCCAAGTTCAGTGGCAAACCTTGAATAATTCCCTACACAAAAACTTGTGACAGGATGAGAATTCTCTGTTGTGCTTTAGCTGAATCCATTTCTGTGTGGGATAAATTTTAAATATCTGCAGGTGTGGACAAATCCAGAAAAAACAGTTCTCAAATTCACCCCAATGAAGCATCAGTTCCTCCCTTTAAAGATGACTTGAGTGTTCTGCATTTCATTTTCACCTGGAAAATTTTATTCTCCTGTTTTTGCTAAGCCATCTGAGATATTCTGCAGCAACTTTTATTAAAATTAGTAAAAAATTCCTACACATTTAAGCAGGGAAAGGGAAAAGTATACAGTTAAATATTTGAGAGGTTTCACAAACTCATATTTCACTATTATTTACTAGCAAAACATATTTCTGTTGTAAATCAGTACCTGAAATCTTTCACTTTAACATGTTCTTCATCTTCACTCCTAGGAAAAAAAAAAATATAGTTTTACATTGCATATTTAATACTTGGCACCTCTTTCCTCCCACAACTTTCAGAAGATATAAAATGCTACAACTTTACTATGGCTCTGGCAAAAGCAAAGCCCCAAAAATTCCTGAAAGCAAAAGTCGTGTAGCAAGTGATGCACAACAGAAAGAGACCAAAGCACAGCTGGCAATATTCACAGCTGTTTGAACATATTATGGGGCTATTTCATAATTATGGGGCTATACAACATTATTGGAACGTTCAAATAACTTCAGTCTAAGCTCGACTTTACTTTTTTGATTTCAAATTTTACAAGGGAGCTCATCTATTCACATGGGGATTTCTCATATCTTCTTGTCAGATGATGAAATGAGCAACCCCTGCCTCGACTGGGCCTAAATTACAGTTTGAAAGGGAAAAAGTCTTCTTATTTGAGTGGTGCTTTTCATCTGCTCCCATCCTTAACCTCCACCCTACCACCCATCTGGTGAAGTCGGAAGCAGGGAGAAATGCCTTGGGAAGAAGTCCCAGGAACCCCGACCACTGGATGGATCTCCCCCTCCTGTTCATCACCTTGTGCTGTAAAAGCCCTGCCCTTGGATGAAGCTTTCCTGAAGGAACCACACAGCTTATCAAGGCAAGTGTGACACGTCCAAAAGCACTCCAAAGAGATGGAGTCAGGCATAAAAAGTACCTTTTCTGAGGATCCCCATCAGCTTCAGCCGTGTCCCTGCAGAAACACGACATCAAGTAAGCAAAATGTACTTTGGAGCACAACAGGATGACTGAAGAGACCCAAGGAAGCAAAGCCACAGAAGAATTTTAGTGGAAACCCCACTGGGTTCCTTTCAGCAAGAAAACTAGTTTTGAGGACCTAATTACTACTTCTTATAAACCAATACTTTGTCAATCAGTTTCTCGACTTGGACATGATTTTTTTTTAATCAGAGAAATCCAAACTTGAGGGAAACTCTACTGAATGGGTAAAAATCCACAAGTGCTACTGAAAAAGAATGGAGAGTTTAGTTTTCTCCCCCCAGAAACCAATTATTGCTGGAGGTTTCAGTGATCCACAAGACACACTTGAATCTCCAGTTCCCTCGACACCCACAGTATGGGTACGTTCTGTAGATCAATGGGATATACATGGAAGAAGCAGGGGGTTAAAGAGAATTGCTTTAATAAGCACAAACACATGTAAACTTCCTGCCCCCCACCTTTTTTAAAGATGGGTTTTGCACACTGGTTTGGAGATATTCGTAATGCATCAAATCTGCCTCGTGCCCCTCCCTTCTGCCTGATTAACACAGCTTTGAACAGATCACTTTTTTGGTCAAGTGGCATCTGTTTGGCAGCTACAAACCAGGAGAAAACAAGTATGAGCCACTTAAAAAGCCTGAGCACAACCAGGGGACAGTCCCCATTTTTAGGTCACAGGTCAGTCCCCACATTGAAGGCAGCGGCTGCTCTGGGCACTGAAGCAGCAGTTCCAGATTAAACAGCTTAATTAACAATCTGATTTCATGCTTGAAGGTAATATTCCAAAGTAATATTCCCAAGTGTGCCCTTGGGAGATTTCAAGCAGTTTAATAACTTGCCTTTAGCAGCACGCAAAGCAGAGGGGAAAAAAAGGGGAAAAGATGGGAAAAAGAAAAGGTAGGATTGAGAGACATCATCCAGACACTTCAGCCAGGATATGGCTTTATAGGATCCTGGGTTTAATAACTGGGGGCTGACAATGCACCTGGAAGAAAAGTGGAAAATGAAAGTTGGGCCACAGAGAGAGAAGGGATTTACTCACTGGTTGTCGGAATCGCTCCCTTTGCGCTTCCTGGGAATCTCAGGCACCGGAGCATTGAAAGGAGTGGTGGTGGCAGGCGTGGGGATGGGATTCATGAGGCTGGAGACTCCAGAGGCAACACAGGGGCTCCCATCTACCGGGAAATTCTCTGTGAACGGCAATAAAAGCTCAGTGTCCAGGAGGAGCCGCAGCAGCGTGGATCCATCTGGATTCCCAGCTGGACAGAAAGTGCTCTCTGTGTGTGGCTTCCAGGCCTCTGACACAGAAAACACTGCTCCAACCCCAGCAACCTCCCACAGTGCTGCAATGATCTCCTGAACCCCATCAACAGAAAACACACACACAAAATATATCAACTCCCCTCCTTAAATCCCCCCCAGCACCTCAGACATCCTGCTGCGCAACCCCAGGAGTTCACAGACCCAAAACACTGCGGCTCAAACTCAACTAAAGTTCAGAAATACAGAGGGATCCATGTTCTGAGATAAAATCCACAGTTACACAGGACATTTGCCATGGAAGCTGGAGGAGTTTTGAGGCAGGAACTCCTTTAGGTTTCACATGCTCGGGGCAGGTGAGAGACACAGAGAGGTCATTTCAGGAAGGGAGCATCTCCTACAGCTACAAGGGGGTAAAAAGGCCAAGGGGAGCACTTGGAAAATCCAACAGCAACTAAAAAATGGATGTTTTCTTGTTAGTTTCCTCCCTTTTTTTTTTTTTTTTTTTTTGCATCTGTGCTGTCTGTAAATGACAGGTCAAAACTGCAAGAAGAACGATACAAAGCACAGGGGGTTTTTAACCCTTAGGTGCAAACACATCTTGCACCATAAAAGTGACCTGCTAGGTTTTCATTTGCTGATGGAATATGACTGGAGAGTTAAAGGAATATAGGCTAATACTCCAGCAAACAGCTTGCCTGGTCTTCCACTAATCCTCTCTCTGTCAAGTCAGACGACACAAAGTCAGCCCCTGCTTTATTTTAGAAAGCTCTTTAACTCATTAACTCACACAGGAAGTCTCAAAAAAAAAAAAAAAAGGTGGAAACTCAAAGAACTCAAGAAATACCTGAAAAATAAGTAACAGCCTTTGTGCAACAGCAAGAAAACTTGGTTATTTCAGATATACATTATATTCAGTTTAGGGCTGTTCAAAAGATTAAAAGAAATGACATGATAAAAAAAGGTATTAAAAAAAGGACATGCTAAGTACTACAAGGGCACAAATGGTAGATATTGAAATACTTCTATGATTAATCTCCTCTTCCTAATAGTCTCTCATTTTATATTTCTGTTATTAACACAACTATAAACCCAACCACGGCGCCGATTCCAAAGGAAGTGTTTATTTAAGGGGAGCAGTTTTAACTCACCGAGGTCACAGCATCCTGTAATTATTAGATTAAGCTCCCGAAGTATAATCCTCCACGATGAATATTCATAAAGAGTACTTACTAAGCAGAGACCTACATGATTCCAAGACAGGAATGCCTCCAGCACAAGAGATCCTTCCGTCCTGGAACAAAGCAGGCCAGCCCAGACCCACTGACCTAAATACTGCTGTGCACACACGGCCAGCCTTTCTGGGCCACTGCCCTTCACAGGAACAAAATCCACTGCCTCTTGCACCGTTTTCCCAAGTTAGCCATCACACTGGCAGAATGACTGTTATTCTTTATATATGTGGTTTAAGATTTAAAAAAAAAAACAAAACAAACAAATCAACCCAAACCCTTCAAAAATAAACAGCACAACAGAAAACAGATAAAGAAATCAACTTGAAGTGTCAGAACTGCCAAGCAGAGTAGAAAAGTGGTCCTGGGGAATTTAGTACCTACCACTCACCGGAGCAAGAGGGGGGTAGAAACAGCTCCTAAGGCCAGGTCAGCTCTGAGAAGTCACTGAAGGTGATTTAAAATAATCTCTGAGGGCTCTCTGATAATTATCATTAAACCAGGTGATTCCAAGGTGCTCCTTCTCTCTCTCTCCCTGGAGAGGGTCAGCCTCATGGAGTCTGGGATTGAAAGCTTTCTTCTCCAGCTCTCTCACTTTGAGAGATGGATTATTTCCCTGGAAAATCATTTTTAATTCCTAGAAACACTTTAGGAGTTATTATCTACTTATTCAAGTTGAGATGTTGTGTTTTAGCACCCCAAGGGCTATAACTCACACCAGCCTGGTTTGCAAGCCCAATAAAACTCCAGCATGGAGAAATGACACTTTTATTACTGTTCATTCCATTGTTAATGCCCCTGGCACACTGACAACTGAAATTAATTGGCAAATGAATAGTCCCTCAAAGACAACTCCATTATGGTCTATGCTTGGCTCTCAGCACTAAGCACATCTATATTAAAAAGCTTATCTATATTAAAAATCAGACATCTTTTAAAAGCATGTTGGACACACTGGGACAGATGAAAACAATACAGGAAACCCCCCAGTGGAATCATTTTCTCTGTGAAAGAGCCAAGACCATCCAAGCAGTACAAACACAGCAGTACAAGTACACAAATAGTGAGTGTATCAGAAAAAAACCCACTATTATTTTAACCCTAACTGTAGTATATTTTAAACACTAATGTTAGTATATTTTGTAATCAGGCAAAGAAAGCATTTAAGAAGTGATTATCAATACACAAAGTTCTCATCATCTCAAAACACAAGATCCCACTCTCTTGGGTTTGTCTACAGGGAAAAGAAATAATAACTCCGGTGCCCGAGGGGTTGGCAAAGCAGTGAAGAAGTGCACATGAGGTGCGTGGAGCTGTGTTTGGGTGGGACACAGACACCCCAAACCAACACATCCCCGTGGCCAGCAAAGCCTCTGCCCAAGCCCGTGCAATGCTTACAGAAACACGGCTTGGGAGACTCCACGTTCTCCCATGAAGGTTTTTTCCAATCACATGCCACATTCCTAGCTGTTTGCTGCACCGAGAGTTTGCAGGTTTTCAGTTCCTAGGCAAACACAACCCTTAGACAAAGCTCATGGCCCAACTCCAGCAGCCAAAAAAGGGGAGGTTGATCTGAGCAAACAACCATGTCCACATCCAAAGTGGCCCTTCCAGCCCCTCTTGGAGGGAAGACACTTCCAGGGTGATTCATCCTGACCCAAAATAGATCCCTCCAGTTGGCTCCACGGAACACAACAGTTCTAGGGTGATTCATCTCCATCTAAAATAGATTCCTACAGTTGGTTCCATGAGATGCAGCCCAAGAGTATCCACCTTTTACATAAGGACCAAAGCAACTGGCTCAGACTTGGATATCCACACTTGGACATCAGAAGGGAGTGAGATGAATCCCACCCAAGGTGGCTCCAGAACCATCATGCAATCCTTAAAAATACACCAGCCCCAGGCTGCTATCACATGCAACAAGTTCAAGCCCAAGACAGTCTTTCAAAATTAGTGCCTTAATTAATGCACTATCATCTCATGATCCACTCACCACCCCCCCATGCAAGGTCACCTTTTCCTCCTCGTAGGTATCCTAAATTATTGCTTTAGTACCAAAACACTGACTTTTTGGAATCATCAGAAGGCAAGCATATAAGACACACAGAAGGATACAAGTCATGTATGTATTAATAAATTAATACAAAAGCTGTCAGTCAACCCTCACTGAGCCAGTTTAAAAAGCAGCATCCAAATCCAGTTATCAGGAGATGGCAGCAAAGTGGGCTTGAAATAAAATGTCAATGAATAAGCACAGTTATAAAACTTATGGTGACGCCCTTCACAGTGTTGGGATAAATGAGACTTTGAGAAATGGGTTTATTATGTGGTAATACCGGCATAAAATTTCCAAGAATAAGGACTTTTCAATCCAGCTCCCTATTTTGAAACACTTTTTGGCAGAAGGAAAGGAGGAGAAAGAAGCTGCTTTGAACTGAATTTTCTAAGATCACAGATGCCACAAACCATTAAAATGTGGATTTTCCAAAGGTATGTTCCTGGCACACATAAAAACCTTGAGCTGGAAATTTAAGCCCTGACAAGTTTAAAGAACTCAAAATTCTGTTGGAAGTGGCTGTGAAGTGGCACAGGAGGGTTGTGCAGTGTAAGGAGATAAGTTATTAAAATTGAAACGTGCTCACAGGAACTCCTGGGCTGCATCTGCAGTGGGAAATCAGTGGCAGAACAGCAGCAGGTCAGGGGGAAGCAGCTGGTGCAGAAGCCCCTGTTTCTAATTTGAAAGCAGTTCAGGGAGCTTACAGTAAATCACATTTACTCTGGTTCACTGGGCCAAAAATCCTCACAGTGCATGTGTGTTAAAGCTGCCTGAGAACCCCTGGTTCAGTCCCTGGGGCATGTGTGGGATGGGACTGCAGCAGCACCGACCCTGCAGCAACAAAAGTCGACTTTAGTTTCTCCTGAAAGGAGCCCAGCTCAGGGACACCAAAACTGCCCTGCAAGCCAAGCCAGGGAGCAGCAACTCACTGAGCCCTGTCAGAATGAACGGCCTCTTTTATTTTATTTTATTTGTTGTAATATATTAGATGGAGGGCTGGAGCAGCTCTGCTGGGAGGAAAAGCTGAAAGAGCTGGGATTGTTCAGCTGGAGAAGAGAAGCTTTGGGGGGACCTCACTGTGGCCTTCCAGGACCTGAAGGGAGCCCACAAGGAAGATGGAGAGAGACTATTTCCAAGGGCCTGCAGTGACAGGACATGGGGAACGGCTTCAAACTGACAGAGAACAGGTTTAGGTTGGATATCAGGGAGAAATCCTTCCCTGGGAGGGTGGGCAGGCCCTGGCACAGGTTGCCCAGAGAAGCTGTGGCTGCCCCATCCCTGGCAGTGTCCCAGGCCAGGTTGGATGGGGCTCTGAGCAACCTGGGCTGGTGGAAGGTGTCCCTATGGCAGGGGTTGGAACTGGATGATTTCTAAGGTCCCTTCCAACCCAAAGGATTCTGTGATTCCTTGTCTAGGACGACCTGAGCAATTCCAGATGGATATCCATCTACACATGGAGCACACAGAGCTATCGAGTTAAATAACTAGGTCATGGAAATTGCCTTATTTTATCATTTTTCCAAAATTATTTTAATGACTTCCTACTGCAGATTTTTACTAGAGAGGGACAAATCTATACTTGTAGCCACCATACACACAGTGCTGCAGGAGGAAAAGTTACAGGTGCTGTGACGTCCCTTTCCAGCTCCTGCAGATCTGAACTGCAGGAGAAGAAAACAAAGAACCATATTTTGGAAACAGGGCTGAAAGTTGTGTTTAGTATTATTTTTGAGTTCATTTATTTTAGACCTTTAAAGTAGGTCACGAAAAGCGCCTTCAGGCCGGTCACAGCAAGATCATTGCCCACAGCATCTCTGGTGGAAAGCTGGGCCAACAATTTTCACTGGAGTTCTGAAAACAGTGGAAATGTACAGTCTGAAGCAGCTTATTCTTCCCCAAACTTTGTAATGCAGGAGCAAGACACAGAGAATTCACAATCTCATGAACAACACCGTGCAGAGGATGAACTCTTATATGGTAAGTTGAAAAATGTTGAATATGCTTTTAGTGTCAGCAAATGAAAAGTTATAATATCCTGAATTATACATATTTAAATCAAACAATAGCAGAGGCAACTGATTACTCTCTGCTGCTGTTTTGACTTATTTTCATCGCTCAGCAGAGAATCAGTCAAGAGTAACAACTCCCCCCTTAAATAACACAGTTCCCTGACAGATTTCAAGCACCAAATATTTGGCCAAACCTGCTGTATTAAAAGCTATAATAACAAGACAGTAACCAGTTAAGGAAAAGACACTGCCCAAGGCCATGAAAGGGTGCCCTGCTTTCCCAGGCACTTTGGGGTTCACAGCAGGTAAAACCCACTGACAGCAATCGGGAGTCTCATCGCTGAATAAAAAACAACCCACAAACCCTCTCCAATCACGCACTCCTAAAGGAATGGTGAGTAGCTGTTTGCCTGCGAGTTTGGGAATCATCTCACTGTCAAATGTCCCGTTCAGAATTTGATTTTCCACGATGTGCAAATGGACCAACAGTAACGTGTCCAGCCAAGTGAAAAAACAAATGAATATATTAAGCAGCCAACCTTAGTGTGGGGACCTATTCCACAAACAATTCGGATAAAAGTCTCTTAAAAGCAAACAAACCCAAAACTTGTGTCTTCAAAATCCAGTCAAAGGACAGATATAAACATGGGGAGCTAAAAAAGCGAGGAGGGGTTTATTTCACAACAAAACACCGATTTTCCAATTCCCGTGTGTAAATGGAAACATCCATGCACCTGGGGTTTTCTTTAATTTATTTATTTCCTTTCCTTACAATATGTGCACGCTATAAACAATAAACTCTCGTTTCAGCAGTTCGACAGACTGCAAAAACACCCCGGAAAAACACCCCGCTCTGTTTTCAAACACTGCATTGTTTGCCACAACATTTTCACCCCAATATTTAAACAACCAAGCAGCAGAGACAGAAACACGTCAACTTGTTAGAGACAGCCGGGGTCCCCATAGCCATAAAAACACCAGCACAACACCCACAACCCAGCAGAGGTTTATGAAACACCACTACTGAGCCTAGAAGAGCTGGTGCTAACTAAACAGAACTGCAGGGCCGGCTTCAGAGGGAGTGGCTCGCTCCTGTTTCTCCAAACCCCGTCCAAAACACTCCTTTCCCCCGGCACAGGGGAAGCACCGAACTCCTCTCCAGGCAGGAGGAGCAGCTGCTGGTGGTGTTTTACAACCAGCCTGGGTTTTTTTAGTCCCAGAAACTTACGATTAAGAACAAGGAAGGAACATCAAACCCTGGTCACACACACACATACACACACACACACACACAGAGAAGCCAGAATCACTATACTTAAAATACTAAATTATGTTTACCTACCCAAAAAAAAAAAAAATCTCATACTAGAGTATTAGGAACGCAAAGGTAAGTGAAATTACGAACTACATCGCAAGTTAAAAACAAACCAAGGAGATCTTTAGTGCACATCACGTCGGTAGGATGGCAATAAACAGCACTGAGTGGCCATCACACAGGCGGGTGTCAGGGGAGGGTGCCGGGCTCTTTTCAGCGACAGGACGGGGAGCAGTGGCCATAAACTAAAACACAAGAAGTTCCACCTCAGCAATAGGAAGAACTTCTTTGCACTGAGGGTGGCAGAGCCCTGGAACAGCTGCCCTGGGAGGTCGTGGATCTCCCTCCCTGGAGGCATTCCGGCCCCACCTGGACGCGTCCCTGTGTCACCTGCCCCAGGTGACCCTGTCCCGGTGGACCGGATGGTGTGCAGAGGTCCCTTCCCACCGCATTCCCGGGATTCCGTGGTTTCCCCGTGAGCGCCCCGGGTGCCTCCACCTGGGCAGGAACTTGTGCGGGAGAGCAGCGCCCGGCGATAATCAAAACACAAACCCCCTCCGCGCCGGAGCGGCGCCGGCCACGAGCCCCAGAGTGCCCCGCACCGGCCCCACAACAACACCCGCCCGCGCCACATCACCGAGGGGGACGGACAGACAGACACACACGCGGACAGACAGACAGACACACCCCACCCACGGCACCCACGGCCGCCCCTCAGGCGGACCCCGCTCCTACCTTCCGCCGCCCGCCGCTCCTCGTCGGCGCCCTCGGCGCTCCCCGCTCCTGCCTCGGCCATGGCGGGCGGCCCCGTGCCCCGCTCCACAGCGCCCCCGGCACCGGCGGCATGCGGGGGGTGAGCCGAGGTGAGCCGAGGAGGAGCCGCCGGCCCGGGGACGCCTCAGGGGCCGCCCCGCCACGCCCCGCCCCCGGCCCCGCCTCAGCGCCCCGCCCCGCCCCGCGCGCCGCCTCTCGCGAGAGCTGGGCCCGGGCGGCGGGAACGCCGAGGGGGCAGCGGGAACGCTGAGGGGATACCGGGAACGCTGAGGGGACAGCGGGAACGCTGAGGGGACAGCGGGAACGCTGAGGGGATACCGGGAACGCCGAGGGGACACCGGGAACGCTGAGGGGATACCGGGAACGCTGAGGGGACAGCGGGAACGCTGAGGGGACACCGGGAAGGCCGAGGGGCCCTGGTGCTGCTGTCCCTGCCCTGGTGCTGCCGTCCCTGCCCTGGTGCTGCTGCTGCCACACCATTCCTGATCCAACCCAGGGGCCATTGGCCTCTTGCTCCCCTGGGCACACCCGGGCTCATGTCCAGCCGCTGTCACAGCACCCCCAGGGCCTTTCCCACCGGGCACTTTCCAGCCCCGCTGCCCCAGCCTGTAGCTGAGGGGGTGGTTGTGACCCAAGGGCAGGCCCAGCACTGGGTCTTGTTGAACCTCATCCCGTTGTCCTCAGCCCGTCGGTCCAGCCTGTCCAGATCCCTCATGTTGTCCACAAAAGCAGGTTTGTTACCAGGCGCGCAACAAAACAGTAATGACACAATCGAGCCAGACATCAGTGGTTTGAAAGTGTACAAAGACATTGCACCAAAGAACATCCTGACTTGAGATAATCTTGACATGCCCAAGTCAGGATCTTGGAATACTTTCGGTTGGCAGAGGCCTCTAGGAGTCATCCGGCACAGCAGGGACAGAACAGCCACACCTGTCAGTGAAAAGGAGCATAAAAATAGGGTTAAGCTTGAGGAGTGTATTGATTTCACTAAAGAAAATGTGACTAAACACACACAAAAGATCCACGCCATTTTAATAAAAGAGTATCATTTTCATATTTTCATTATGCTGAGAGCAAGCACATGTGTGTGAAACACCACTCACCTGTCCAGGTCAAGGGGATTTTCAAGCATGCCAAGGTTTAAGCCAAACCTGGGGGTTATAAAACTGATCTGGCAGAAGTAAATGGCTTGAAAGATCATTTCTCCTGAAAGGCTGTTTACTCCAACAGGGTGGTCACATGCAACAGCACAGTGAGTCTGGAGCTGTAGAAACAGTGCAGAGGGAACTCCAGTAATGTTTACAAGCATCTTACCACTGGTGATAAGACTACAGGTGGTTGTGGTTATTTATAAAATTACAAGAGGATGTTTACTGTTGACTCTCTTAACAAAAAAAAAGGTGTGTTTTTTTTCCCCCATCAATATTAAGGAAATTTTCAAGTCCTGCCAAAGATTTTGCTTGCTATACCTGAACAAACCCCTCCTGTGTGCAAACAAACTGTTTCTGTGTCTCTTTTCTCTGTGCAGGAAAGTTACTGTTTTGTCTTGGGAAAGCCAAGACCTTGAAATGGAAGCCTCCTTTAATCTTTGCTTTTCTGCTTCCATCCTTCAATCTAAACCAGCAATTCAGCATTGTCTTTATTTTAATTAAGTACAAATATCCGTGTCTGCCAAAGCGCTCCCCTCAGCTACCCGAAAAGAGGGAGCAGCAAGGTGCAGGTCAGCCTCTTCTCCCAGGTAACAAGAAAAAGGATGAGAGGGAAGTAAATCCTCATAAAATTCTGGGAGCCAAATCCATTTGAACACCTACAAATTTATTTATTTATTTATTTATTTATGGTGGAAAATGAGTAACTTGCCTGAGTTGGATAGAGCTGGGGAGAAAAACCTGAAACAAATGAGGTGTTTCCTTTGTAGCTTTCAGAGATTTAGGCAGCATTTACTTGTCTAAACTCTAAACTCTAATCTTGAGGAGGATTCCTGTTTCATCCTGCTAAAATACTCTCCTGCCCCAGTTTTGAAGGCAGGAGCTCCCTCCTCCAGGTTTGTGGACACCCAAATGTTGGGGAGATTTAGGAGTCCAAAAGTCTTTCAGAGACTCAGCAACCACAGAAAGTTGAAGATGTTATAAAGTCCAACGAGTTAAATATATAAATAGTTCCCCCAAACTGTTTCAACAAGCTTAGTAGCCTAACAGCTCTTAAATACACTCTCTCCATATGGCAACATTAATGAGGACATTTAAAATGTTTTTTTTTAATAAACTGACTCACTAGAAACAGAGCTACTGCCCCTCAGTCACGTTTCATTTCATATTTTTTAGTGCCACAATAGAAGAACTTGCAGCTCAACACAGAAGTTAATGACGTGTCCCCTGGCACTTAAATAACTCCTGTAACCTTCCAGCGCTGCCAAATCATTAACACAGGTTTGAGACATCATTTGTGACACTTGTTTCTTCTTCCCAGGTGATGGTTGGCCTGTTCACTGAGCGTTTCATCTGCCAGTAACTGGTGTTTGGAGCAGAGTTTGCCTCGAGTCTCCGAGCAATCTGCAGAGCAGGAGCCCAGTTTATGTAAGGCACTGAGTTTGAATAGGCCACACTTGATATTTTTGCCCCATTTTAAGGTGAGCACTTTCTCTCGAGTGGCTTTCAGCTATAAAACAGGGAACACAATGTTTTATGTAAGCCGGGGACAGCCTCTTTTTTTTTTTTTTTTCCCCAAACAACTTATACAACGCCTTGCTAAAGGGGTAAGAATAACAATCAGACCTCGGGGCTGTTAAATAATGGCCTGAGAGTGAGCAGGTAGAGGTGGCTGTGCTCTGCCTCCTGTTTGCTTTCCTGTCACATCCAGGTCGTAGCTGTTTCCCAGGAGCATCCCGAAGGGGCTGTGAGTTTTTGTCTTTGCTGGGGCCCAGGTCTCTCCGTGCACACCCATTCCAGAATCCAGGAGTGACTCTCCTCCTGTGAGGGAACCTGGGAGTCCCTCTCCATTATTAGGGACACTTGTGTTCCCTCACACACAAACACCCTTAGGTGACTGCCCAGGGGGACCCAGCCAACCTTTTTTCCTAAAAGTTAATAGCAGTGAACCGAAGTGACTCAGCACTGGAGAGACAAACCCATTTTTCATAACCTCCTGTCCCAGAACACAAGTGTTTGTGGTTTCCCCTCAGACACGAGGCTCAAAGGAAAGAACAACCCCTGTGCCCTGAATGCGGTGTGGTTTCATGGAGTATGTGTGAACAGGTTAGCTAGTTATCAGAGAGAGTATTTTTTAAAATCTATTTTAGGCCACTGTTTGCATTTTATTCTGCCTGAAGGCCGCTGAATTAATTTTAAGGGCACCACAAGCAATTTGCTGACTTACTTTGCCATAAATTCAGTGTCTGTGTATTAATAAAACCTGCTGGCATTTTCGAGCAAAAGTTCCTCCCAAAATCAGAATGCCTTTTGCTTCAAAAATTATAGAAAGAGCATAATCCTGCTGTCATCAGCCACTAACAAAAATAAGCCCTTGAAAGTTATTTCTGCTTGATAATTAGCACAGAAGCCCTTCAGAGAATTAAAAAACATCACCAAAAGATCAGGCTTCTGCTGGCACAATCCAGGGAGTGGAGTTGTATGGATTATGTTATTCAGTGAATCCAATGGGATTGGGATGGTGATACAGAGATCTGTGAATCATGGACAAATTCCTTGCATGATGAAACAAGTTGGACTGGAGAAGAGCATCCAAATCCTACTTGCTACTTAACATCTTCCAAAGTGCCTGCTTTACTGTGGGGTCCTGCTTGGTGAGGTTTGTACCCTCAAAGTAATTCCCTTGCTTGTAAATCTCTTGCCCAAAAGTGTCTCAATTTGATGGTGCCATTTCTGATTAAAAAAAAAAAATTAAAAAACAGCCTCCAGTTTTTAAATAGCCTTTTCATTCCTGGCAGAAACTGGTGCTTTCTGAATGCCTAATGAGAGCCTAATGTCTCTGAGAACCGGGGCTGCGGTTACAAATGTCTTCCCAAGGATAAATAAAGCTGGTTAGGAGGCCTGCTGGAATGAAAAGCAATTCAAATGTGCCCACGGTGCACAAGGGGCAGCCCCAAAGTTGAGATCAGGGAGAGCCCACCCAGTGCCCTTTGAGAAAAAGGCATTTAAATGAGTTGTACACTTTGCAAAGCTTCCTTGAGGCTTTAGTTTCCTTTTGTTTGTAAAAAAATAGGTAGTATTGCCCTCTTTAACAGCAGAAGTTTCTCACGTGGTGTTTGAAGCCAAAAGGCCTCCTCTTCACATTCTGCTTTTCAACCCACCGAGCTGCAGAGATTGGGAAATCTTTTTGTCTCCTTGGTAAAGAACACCAAGGCATGGCATCAGCAACCAGCTCCCTTGGGAGACCATCCTTGTTCCTGGTTTCTTTGGCCTGTAGATAGGGATCTGCTGCTGACGTCAGTGGGAGCTGGATGAGACCTCAAAGGCAGCTGCTGGACTGAAAATCTTGACACGAGTGTGATTTCACCCCCTCATGATCAAAAAGCCACTGAGGCTCTTATCTGATGGTTCATTAAATGGATATATTGAAGTTAGAATTAGAACAGGGAAATCAAGAGCCCAGGCCTGGCAGAGCTGTTGCAGTTTTTGAGGAAGTCTGAGCACTGGAGGGACGTGTGTTCAAATGACAGGATGGTTTGGGTTGGAAGGGACCTGAAAGACCATCTTGTTCCAACCCCCTGCCATGGGCAGGGACACCTCCCACTGTCCCAGATTGCTCAGAGCCCCATCCAACCTGGCCTGGGACACTGCCAGGGATGGGGCAGCCACAGCTTCTCTGGGCAACCTGTGCCAGGGCCTGCCCACCCTCCCAGGGAAGGATTTCTCCCTGATATCCAATCTAAACCTGCTCTCTGTCAGTTTGAAGCCATTCCCCATGTCCTGTCACTGCAGGCCCTTGGAAACAGTCTCTCTCCATCTGTTGTGTGGGCACAAATGAAACGAGGAGGGTGGGGGGAGGCTGGGCAGAGGCACCTGCAGGAGAAGGAGCTGCTCCCGATGGCAGTGAACTGCCTGGGGACAGCACTGGGGAGAGAACGTATTCCTGGTATTGCTGGAGGAGGGAGAAGCCGCAGCAGATGGCAGCTCACCAGAAACACGTTAGAGCAGCTGGTGCAGAAACAAGATGTGGCACTGAGGGTCGGTCCAAACTGTTCGAGGGGAGCTCTGGCTCCACTGGGAAATGAGAAATCTGCCTTCATTTCCCTCTTCAACACCAGGAGGTCCAGGCCTGTGTATCCCATTTCCCCCCAGAAAA
The DNA here is from genome assembly GCF_003031625.1 of Empidonax traillii. Lineage (NCBI taxonomy): Eukaryota > Metazoa > Chordata > Aves > Passeriformes > Tyrannidae > Empidonax > Empidonax traillii. Next base: position 107,678 of record NW_020956280.1, on the reverse strand, counting down.
GGGACCTTCACACTATCAAATAACCTGAGGAGGGTGGGAGGAGGAGGAGGAGGCAGAGATTCATCTCCTCTCCCACCCACTGCAGTGGTAACGTTACTACTGACAGAAGCCCATTGTGTGACACAGCCCCACCTGCCCCCAGCCCTCCCAGTGTCGGTGCAGCTGGGGCTGTTGGGATGGTGACAGCTCCCAGGCAGCCTGGAATTCCGTGCTGCAGGGCCTGGAGCGGCTGAGCCCAGCGTGGCTCACAGGGTTCCTGTGGAACCTGCTTTCATCTTGGGAGTTCAGCTGTGGGACAGGCATCTCAGAACCTCCGTGGCATTTCACATCTACACGTGAGAAGTCACTTTGCCTTAGAGAAATGCAATCCTCTGGATTGGAAAAGGCCTCTGAGATCATAGAGTCCAACTTTTGACTGATCACCACCTTATCAACTAGACCATGTCCAGTGTTTCCTCAAACAGCTCCAGGGATGGGGACTCCACCACCTCCCTGGACAGCCCATTCCAATGCCTGACCACCCTTTCCATTCACAAACACATTAAGCACTTCCCAAACTGCAAATATAGCCAGAGCTGGGAACCACTACTGTCCTCACTCCCAAGGCAGACTGTTTTGGATACTCCTCCCCTCTCTTTCCATTGGATGTTTGTCCACAAAAGCTCTTTAATTGTCCAAAGCATAATTGTTTTGCTTAGGTACAAGGCACACTCTGTACAAGAGGAAAGCAATTAAAGATGCACAGGTATTTTCAGTATGTTTTCTAAGCACTAAACTGTGATTTTAACAAAATTTACACGAGCTGAAGGCACTGCCTTTGTATTTGCCACTGAAGTGCTTTTTTTGAGGAACACTGAAGTGGGTGATGCAAGGAGATAAAGAACTAAGCTTGGATTTTCTCATGAGATATAGTTAAGGGAAGAAAAGGGTAATCTAATCCCATTAAAATAGAATTTGTAAGATTCTGTTAAAAACCATTTCCTGAGTAAACAGTGTCTCAATTCCTTCGGGGTCTCCCATCCTGGAAGAGAAATCCAGTATACCGGTGTGGGGAAAAAAAACCCCAAAGCAACAAACCAAACACACAACTTTACAAAAAGAATGCTACTTTTATTGTCAAATGCTGTAAAAAGCCTCATATAAATTTTTATAATGCTTTTCTATGTAACTTTCCCAACCACGACTAATGAAACAGTCCAGGAAAAACAGAGCAGTTGCCTTTTGGACTCCCAGGACGAGCTGCCGGCGCTGGCAGGACGAGGTGCAGCCTGTGGGACTGAACAGCTGAGAGCGCTTCCTAAGCATTCCCTGGCTAAACTGCAGCATTCCCTGCTGGCTGTGGCCAGGGGGCAGGAGACAGCACATCCCTGCCCTCGGGCGAACTCCCCCCTCCGGGGCTGTTTTCCATCCTGGATCCCACGGCTCGGGCCTCGAACACCTGACCTAGGAAAGTAACATCGTGTGACTCCCCAGCAAGGCAAATTCCACAGTGCAACGTTGGATTTGGGAATGCTGGCAGGTTTGCCTTTCTGAAACTCCTTCTGCAGCCCAGAGAAGCCCTGCTGATGTCCTGGACCTAAGGCCACTCGCTCCTGCTGGCTGGAGACCACGGCGTGCAAAGGCCCAGCTGCGGCTCCCGGTCCCCAGTTCCAGGGAATTCACATCCAGGCGCTTCACTTCCATCAACGCACTCCCGTTTTCCCTGCTGGAACAGGATAAGCTTCCCAGCAAAGCTCTGCTAACGAGTTGCATACAACAATTCCACGTGTTAACCAAAGTCTAACAAAAACGGACTCCCAGAAAATAAATTTGCACATGGTTGCAATCATCAAGCCATTTCAGGATCTTTGGTACTCCAAGAATAAGAAAAATAAATGGCACAGCGACAAACATCACCAAAGGAAAACACACAACCATCCAAAGGAATCAGACAAAAATAACAAAGGATATGTTGTACTTCCACTTTTTTTTTTGAAAGCCAGTGTACAATAACCTGCTGTTCTCTTTAACCCATTACAGTGTCACAGTTTCACTTTTTAAAAAAACCCAACTCCCTACCATCCTAAAAGCAGCAGTTAATATTGTTTAACTTGACTTGCTGATTAAAATAACGCTATGGGTTTAAAAAAAAATTAATTAAAAAAAAATCAACTACCACAATACAGGAGTTTATGCTAGATAGGCTGCAGGCTGTTTCCCTATGGATATAACTCCTATGTGAGCACTGATATGATTAATCATCTGCAGTTTTACATGAGTAGTTATTACCTTGAGTGTTACAAAGAGAAGGGTTGAGCTTTTGCCCGAGTTTGTAAACCGGTGAGTATGTACAGACACAGTTGTTTAATAGACAGCTTTAAATTAGGTGTGTATTCATCTGCCCTCCCCCAAACCCCACAGGAACAAAAGCAAACCACCAGATCACCAGTATCACTGAGCATGTGCAGTTTCCATGAAACTTGCCTTAGCAAGTCCAAGCAAAGACTTGTTTTTAGGTCATGTTAAAAGGGTCACTATGGGCTTTTGGAAGGTGGTGCTTGCAGGAATTCCAATTCCAAGCGCACACAGCGCCCCAGGAATGAGCCTGGAAATGAAACCCAAGCAGAACTGTTTTGAATAGCAGTGTCCTTTGGGGGCCAAGTTTCATCTCGGGGATTTTCTGCCTGAGCTCCTCTGCCTTGGATGGAAGGCCTGGGAAAAGGCATTTCCTTTCCTGGGAAGCCTGGGGAGCTGTTGGGGCACTGGCAGGGTGAAGTGGGGAGGGGGGATTTAACAGAGTCGCTGGTTTTGGACAGGCTTTGGATGGCCACGGGTTGAGGGTCACCACAGTGGGGAATTTCTGAGGGCCCCTGTCCCAGCAGCAGCCAGAGGGGCATGAACCAGCACAAGGGCTGGGGGAAAAGCTGGGACAGCACTCAGGCAGAGTTTAGCTTAGGCATGTTGGGATAAAAGCCTGAGTAAACTCTGGGCCCTGAGGCACCGGCTGCTCCTCCTGCAAGAGCTGGAGAGAGAAGCTTTGTTGTACAAAGGACAGACAGGAGATGCTTGAAGGGAGACAGAACACTGGAGGAAAGACATCACTGAAGCCCTGGAGAACCCAAGAGCTGGATCAGGGAAGGCTACCTGCACATCAGGAGGGCACTGATGCACAGAACTCTTACTGGTAAATGGTCTCTTAGGCAGCAGCAGAACCCCCCAGTGTGTTTTTCAAAGCATACAAGTCTTTCAGAACAGCTGATAGAGCAGTAAATATTTCTCTAATGGCTTTCCAACAGTCACTTCCATATTGCTGCCAAGGCCAGGGGTCTTTCCCATTGGATGCCCAAAGGTCCTGTGCTTCACCCTGAGGGGGCTGCAGAGGTTTTAGGTGCCTTTCACTGGTGCTCATCCCGTGGCCACATTAGAGGGAGACACTACCAGGAGACACTGTTGGGGACTCTGAGCCTCCTCGGACACTCCACTTCCTCTAGATGGGCAGAGGGTGCTCCAGGGCATTCTGGAAAGAAAAGGATTCCTTCTGCCTGGAACTTCTTAGGGGAGAGAAAAAAAAAAAAAGGAAAAAGCCCCACTTTGATCCCTTTTCTAGAGTCCATTTTGCACAGAGAGAGAAAAGGCTGCCTGAGTTCTGAGCAGCACTAAGAAGATAAGCCGTACAGCAGAGGCAGGAATGCAGTCCTGGAAACTCCCTCATCCCTTCAAAACTTTGTACATCAGAATATTTCCCTTCAACGTCTTGGTTGTTTCTATCCAGATTCCTCCTTTTAATCCTGCAGCTGCCAGCAGGCATCACCACCTTGAACAGCCACAGCCATCAGAAATGCTACTACTGACATCAGAAATGCCCCTACACAGACCACAGATGGCACTGCCACACACGGTGGGGAAAGGAAGGGACCGTGGGCTGATCAGTCCCAGAGTGGGAGGCAAAGGAGAGCAGAAGCAGGACACTGCTATTTAAAATAATTCCATGGGGTATCTGTAGCCCACAAATGGAAAACCCTCGAGCAGCTGCTCAGAGAAGTTGGCAAATGTGGGCAATTTTTTTTTTTAATTATTTTTTTTTTTATACTGCATATCTAAAGCCCAGCAAGTGAGCAGGCCAACAACAACGCTGCACCAAATGATATGTTTGCCCTCCTGGGGTGCATTAGATGGTTTACAGTACAAACAAAGCCACAGTACAGAGAGAGAGGCAGGATTAACCGTTATCCACACATAGGCAGTGCAGGAAAAAGGGATGCACGTTCCTTTTATTCCAGTACCTTTTGTATAATAAAGTTAACAAAAATATTCAAATATTTAAAAAAAAAAGAAAGAAAACAAACAAAAAAAGAAAACAAAACAAAACCCAAGCCAGCTGGCACTGCCAACTAATTCCTGTAGTAGTCTCAGAAACCCTAGTCCTGTAGGATTTCCGTGTGAAGTCGATGCGCACCAGAGTCAATGTGCTGCTAACAACGCCAAGCGGGTCTGGTGATGCACTACCTGAGGTTTGTGGTTTCAGTTCCCTCTGGGGCTTTCGGGTCCTGCCTCACAACTTCCCAGCTTTCATGTAGGAAGGGATGGAGCCACGCTGAGTGAGCCCTTCAAACCTCTTGTAGGTGTAGTTGAGGAAAACCCAGTCTTTGGATTTGTAGTCAGGCTCCGTCGTGTTTGGCACTGCAATTCACCGGCAGAAGCAAACACGTGGGGGGAAAAGAAACAACAAACAGTTCAAACCAGTGGTGCCTCTGAGAGGACTTCTCACAGATATAAACAGCCCTGAACTCTTTACTTCCCTCCCCAGCAGAAATTCCTGGACGAAATCCTGTGTTTAATCAGGTCAGTTTAATCAGGTCAATTTTGTCAATGGTCTGAGAAGTGGTCTCAGAAGAAAACTCTGCTTTGAGTTTTCTGAGCACTCTGAGTTTTCAACTTCAGAACAGAACTCTGAAGTTGAAAAGGGGGTTCTTTTGTATGTTTTGGGATTTTTTTTTATCGTGTCTACACACTGCACCAGGCTGCCAGACCTTGAGAGGAACCTCTCACACACCCACAGGAGACAGGATTACAAAACCCGTCACATTTACGATGCTCTGAGCGCAACAAACACATTTACACACCACAGACGAGACACAGCCAAGTTCTCCCAAGAGAATATTAAATCTCCAAGGACTTCTTCTCTGCTTAAAGCTTCAGCAATGCTTGCACAGCCTCATTTCTGTGCAGGCTGCCATCCTGCACGCTGACAGTCACTGGGCTTTGCATTTACCTCTCTGGCTGCTGCTTTTACACCTTTGTAACAATATTTCCAAGTCTGTATTTAGGGATCCACAAGTATAAAATCACTTCCAGTGAGTCTGAAGTGCCAAAACAACACAAGTGCTCCTGGCATTACCCAAAAATGGACTTAAACAGCTTTACTGAGGCGCTGGACATGAGTTGTTTTGCATTCAAAGGAGATTTTAATGCAAAGCTATCAGGGACAAACTTCCAAAAAAAAAAAAAAAAAAAAAAAAAAAAAAAAAAAAAAAAAAAAAAAAAAAAAAAAAAAAAAAAAAAAAAAAAAACCAAAAAAAACAAAACCACAAACCCAAACCCAGCTTTTGTATAATTCTTACGGATAATGTTTTACCAAAACCTGCAGGACAGGACAGTGTACTGCTTTCTGTGCTCACTGTCTGTGCCAACTGTTTTTACCAACTGACTGAACTCTGAAATTTTCTGGGCTTCTTTTATTTTCTACTCCAAAGTCCTAAGGAAGGAGAAGCTCTAAAGAGATCCCAGGTTTACAGTTATATTTCCAAGGAAATCTCTAGATGGGGGCTGAGTGTGAGGGCATCAGAAAAATGAATGCAAACAGCAAGCAAAGCTCCTGGGGAGAGCTTCTGGCACATTCCAGATGGAAACGTGGCAGTTCCAGCGACAGTCTCACCTGGCTGTAAAATATCGGACTCGGGGAATTCATCGAAGTTGGAAGTGTCATCAATGCTTTTGATTTCTATGGGGATTGCAGCTGGCCTTTCCCTGCAAGCAGAAATAGATGCCAGCACGGTGAAGAGCAGGAAAAGACACCCAGCTCCAGTTGTGTTTAACTGGGGTTTTACCCCCCTTTCATTCGGGTTCCCCTGGGCCCAGCAAGGTGTGGCTGACTCACCTGTTTCTGCCATTCTCTGCTTCCCTATCTAGCACTGGGATCTTCCTGGCAGGCTTGGGGAAAACATCGTTTTCCCATTAACTGGAAGAGCATTCCAGGCTTATCTGGCTCCCAGCTATCACTGCCATCACAGGCCCAGCCCACCCAGCCCAGCAGGATTTCACTTGCACTTGGAGCCATCAGATGTGCTGCTTTCCAATCCCAGTGCTCATCCAAGCACCTTCCCACTGCAGCTCCTGCCGCTCTCACCAGCATCTCCCATCCCGAACAGGTTGGCTCTGACACCTTCCTGCTTCAGCAGCTCCATAGTTAGGGAGCCCTGGAAAGACTTTTGAGGTGCTTTGGAAACTGCCCACGGGATCTGTCCCACGATTCCCACTGGCATTTCCAGCTGGGAACTCAGGCAGTTGTGATTGTTACAGTTACAATTAAACCCAGAGCAACCTGTGGCATCTCTGATCAGATCCACGAGTGTCAGCAAGGCCCGAACACCTTCGCTGTCACCCACCCACTGCCTGCAGCTGCCTTTCAAAATCAAAGATAAACTGGAGATAATCACCCTTGACATCACAGGACGTGAAATTCTTGCTTTCCTGGCTTTTATTCTCTCTCCAAGATGTGTGTGTGTATTACCTGATATGTCCCCAGTCTACTCCTTCAAAAAAGGGATGACTTTTTATTTCCTCTACTCCGTTGCTCCCAATTCTGTTTTCCGAGTCGGTACAAAACCTGAAAAAGGGGAAAAAAAATAAAGGGAATGTTACAATAAATACAACCAGGAGCAACAGCATCCTGCAGCAAGAGTTTCAGGAGGTTCTTTCAGGAAGTTGCATCCAGGAGAGATGAGAAACAGAGGCAGAATATTGCGAGTCCCAAAAGAGAAAGTTCCAGTGCCGACAACTTCCACCTTTTCTGAACCTTTGCATCCCAACTTTGGAGGTTTGTGAAAAGCTGCTGCCTGTTCCAGCCCTGTAAGATTCGTTTGGAATGGAGACTTAAATCCCTACTGCCAGGAGAGGGTGAGAATTCCAAAGCTTCACCCAGCCGTCCTTCACATGTGCTACAATTCTTTTCGTGCTGCCCTTTGCAGACCCTTCGAGGGGGGCAAACGGTGTCACAGTGACACAAAAAGGGAGCTCTGCAACGTGGTGTGAGCCCCACAAACAGAAAAGCTTGGGCTTGCCAAGCTTGGAGTCCTCTGGAGACCACTTGGAAATGGGAAACCCTTGGCAGCACGGGCAGGGTGGCTTCGACCTCATTTTAGTAGATTATCTCCAACTAAAGATGTTTGACCCTGATTTAAATCTTGCCATGTGTGGAGGCAAACTAATAAATGCCAGTAGTCGTTACATGAACAAATTCATGAGCAAGACATGCCAAAAAAACATACACTGAAATAATGAACCCCCCCCCAGCACAGCCAGGGTGGAGGAGGAAGAATTCCCTGGCAAAGAACTCGGGATGCTGACAACATGCAGGAAGGCTGAGCAGAGCACTGGAGAAACAGAGACTGAAAAAGCAATAAAACTCTTTTACACAATGATTTGAGCTGTTGGTACCACTGTAGCTGGATTCAGGATCACTGGTTTATTAGTTACACTTTTGTTTGTGCTGCTGAAGCATTGATTGAACAATAAAAAACAATACATTCAGTTTTGTGAAGTACATTCCCCCTTTCTGCCTGCAGCAAAACTGTGGAAGTTTCTAATATTAACTTGGAAAAGGAAAAAAGAAAAAAAAAAAAAAAATACCAGAGCCAAAACCCACATCCCCTCCCTAACACCTCAAAGCCTCCCAGGACAAGAGAGCATTTCTCTGCCTGACCCTGTCACCGAACCCCTCACAAAAACCTCCAAGCAAACTGATTAAAATGGATTAAAATCAGGAATTTTGGAAAAAGTGCACAAATCCAAAGCATCCAAAGATTTCTGCTCAGTGCATGCAATGGTGGTGAGCAGTCATTTCTTAGTCTCCTCTGGGAAGAGAAAAGGTGTGTGCTAATCCCTTTTTTTCTCCTTTTTTCCCTGCCTGCTCTGTTTCTCCTGATACCATGGTACAAATCAAGATGATTCCAGCTTATTCCTTCATGTGAAACCCATGGCAAAGGGGGGGAAAAATAAAATAATCCATCAAGGATGGTGACACAGAAGAAACCAACTGTCCCTCCAACATGAAACTTCCTTCCTGCAGAACAGCAACTGAACCTGGAAGGTGCCCCTGGCTGAGCAAGTGGGGCTTTTCTTACTGACCTCAGGATTAAATCCTTGGCTTTGTCAGAAATGGGCACCTCTGGAGGAAATACCAACGTCTCCTTCCAGTTCATGACTTTCCTGTAAGTCTCCTGAGGGGTTTCTGAGCAGAAAGGTGGATACCCTGCACAAATAAAGAGGAAATGAAGGAGCTTTTCCCAGAAGAGCCAAGTGACCCAAATCTCACGAGCCCCAAAAGCTTCCTCTTCTGAACCAATGGACAAGCGTTACCTTTGAACAGTTTTTTTCCAAGTTCTTTAACTTACCTATTAGCATTTCATACATGATCACTCCCAGAGACCACCAGTCACACAGCTTGTTGTAGCCAGTCTGCATGAACACCTCTGGTGCAATGTAGTCTGGGGTTCCAACAGTGGAATAGGCCTGAGGAGAACAAAACAGCAACAAAAAATGGAATAAACTCTTTAAAAGATCAGTATTACAGTTTTACACCTTGCAAAGCCTTTTCCTGGGCATTCACGTGTGTTTGGGCAAGAATGAATATGAGAATTTAGAGTAAGTAAAATCTCAATACTGAAAGAGTAAACATGGAGAACCTGAAAGTAAATGAGAATCATGCTCCTAAATGTGCTGAAATCATGGAATATTCCCACTGCAACAGGAGGAGGTTTCAGCCAGAGTTTTGGGCAGCTCTGCATTTTACTGAACAGAGCTGGGACACTTAGAGTTGAACCAATAGAAAACCAAAAAGGGGGCTCCTTTCCCAAAATGCTGATGCAAGTTGATTTTGGCCCTTTCTTCTCTCTGTTGGACTGGTCTCCCCACCCTCCCCAGCTCTGCCACATCTGTCTTGACTGACCTGGAGATGCAGTTTTTTCAGGGCTCTGATTCCAAGCAGGAATTGAGCCCCTGTGGGATTGCATGTCTTGTGAGGGAAGAGGAGACAACCCCAAAAAGCCCTTTGGGAAGAGAGCACTTCTTAAAAGGAGCATGCAAACTAAAAAATCCCAAAATGGGAAAATTGAAGGTGTTTTTTTTTTTTTTTTTGCACCTGCTGCTTGGGGGAAATCACAGACAGGGATGAAACTCTGCAATCCCAGACACAGAACACTTCCCTTTGGTTCACTGAATGCCAAAGCTCCCTTTATTAAGTGACCACTCTTCATTATAAAGCTGCTCCCAACACTCTAGTGCCAACACACTCCCAAAACTTTACTGAATGATTTATGTTTTGAAGGTTTGGGGCAAAAAAAACCCACCCAAATATTATTTAATGAACTCACCAGCTGTCGCCTGTTCTTCTTCCATGTTTCTGCTTTCCTCTTGGAGTTCATATTCTGAAATGCTAATTTGCAAACCAGTTATTAGATAATAAGTGAATTTGTGAGAATTAAGAGAAAGAAGATGGGTAAGATTTCGTTCTTAAAGTATAACTTTTGTATCTTTAGAGTCCTTTAGTCTGGAAACAAATATTCAGTGATCACTGAAACAAGAGGGAAATTGGAATAACTACTGCCCAATTCACATGAAACTCACGTAAGTAGGACACATTATCAGCAACTGTAAATTAGAACTTGCTAAAAGTTTTAGAGATTGATCCCAGATCAGCTTCTGAGAAGCTTCATGAGATTGTCACTGACTGCAGTTCTTTGGCACGAGGATCCCCTGCCCCTCCTGACAGAGCATTTCTGTAACTTCACTGACATTAAATGATTGTGATTACAGACACACCACATGAGGGATCCATATCTAACGTGCAGAAACAGGGGGACACCACAGAAATCCTCATTTCTTTCCTGTCCCAGGGAACGAGCTTTTCCAGTTTTCCAAGGAAAGGCCAAGTCAGCCTGCCCAGTCTTGCAGAAACCCATGTGCCATGTGCAGCTGCAGCTCCCAGCTATTGACAGGCTGAACTGGGGCAGCTCATACTCACAGAAGTCACTTGGTGGGTTGTGTGTAAGGTTCCTGTAGAACTCTGTCCTGTGAGCTTTCTTTAGGCCTGTGCAGAGCCCAAAATCAGACAGCTTTACATGACCCTAAAAAAAAAAAAATGATAAATAATCAGAGAATATGAAAACATTCTTAAGAAAGGCAGTGCTTGGGGAAAAAAAAAAAGGTTTTAATAACTGCACACACTTTCACAGGACAAGCAGGCAAATAAAGGCTGAACCTTGGGGGTACTGGCAGAGTGGGGGTTCTCTCCAACAGGTTATTTTTCCCCCCAAAATGGTCATATCTACAATTTTGCAATAGCTGAGGGCAGCTACTTTGCCTGGTTTTGTTTTAAACTGAATACCCCTGTGACTGAGAAAAGGCTCCAGGACAAAATTCCTGTGGCCTTGTTTTGCTTTAATCAGGTTTCCAGACATCAGTGCTGGCTGGAACCCCTCAAAGCTGACAGCCTTGTGTGGGTTGTGGTGATGGTTGGGCTGGATGGTCTCAGAGCTCTTTTCCAACCTCAGCAATTCTGTGGTGATTAACTGGGTTCACTTTATGGTCAGTCTGAGAGTGCTGTGAGGGGGACTAAAATCAGAGAACTGTAAGAATTCAACTGATTGTGCTCCAGTTACTTCAAGGACAGCAAGTGGATCACTTCTTAATGAATATGAGCATCTAGACACCACAAGTGGGTGGTGTCTTCTCCCTTAAAAGCCTCGCTCTGTAAGGCTTCCCAACAAAACCCAAGGGGGCTTTGGTTTTGTTTAAGCACACAGGGCAAGTGCAGTGCCCATTTCGTGCCAGTTGAAGTCACAGAGGTGGCACTCCAGGCTCCCACCGAGCGGCACTGTGACCTACACACCGGGATCCTGGAAGTTCACCGTGCTCAGGACATGCCTTGGCATCCAGCAGAAGGTTGTCTGGCTTAATATCCCTGTGGATAAATCCCAGCTGGTGAATGGCATCTATGGCCAGCACGGTCTCAGAGATGTAGAACTGCGTCTCCTCCTCTGACAAGGTGTCCTTCTTCATCAGCAAGGTCATCATGTCACCTGAGCAGAGAGAGGGAAAACCCAGCTCAGAACCAGAACATTTCCATCACCAGACTCCGAGAAACCCCAGCAGAATCCAAATTTAACCTTGGAACTGGCCCTACTGCTACTAATTATAAAACTGTGACTGCAAAGACCTACAAACCCAACTGACTTTTTCAGGAAAAAGGATGTGAAGCTGCTGAAAGTCCCAAACAGGGATTTTAATTGGACAGCCCAGGAAAACACAGTGAATTTTCACACACGTTACACTTATTGCACAGGGGCTTTTTCCTCATTTCTTTTTACTGTTAATAACTCCAGCAGTAAGAAGGAAAATTATTTAACTCATGTCTACTTAACCTCCCTTTATAACCTTTCCCCTTCCCCTAAAAATCAGGAATGGTCACACTCCTGCAACTTCATTTAACCACAGAGTTCAGAAGAAGTGCCTGTACCACCCAAAGGCACAGCTCACAGCTCACCTCCAGGCAAGAACTCCATGATCAGGTAAAGATTCCTTTTATCCTGAAAGCTGTAGAACATTTTCACTACCCAGGCTCCATCTGCTTCAACCAAAATATCTCTTTCTGCTCGGATGTGGGCCACCTGAAATTTTGTTTTAAATTCCTGTTATTAGAGTACAATGAAATATTTCAACATAATTGTATATTCCTAGCCCTGTAAAATATTTTTCAAGATGTTTAGCAAAAAAGCCCTTATTTTCATGTGCTTTTCCTACTGATTTGTCATGATTTTTTTACTAGAGCCTACAAAGAGTCCCCTAGAAACCCACAGAAGTTAGTGTTGAAAATAGCAGTTCACACCACTTTGCAAAAGAAATCTCTAGAAACACAACTTATCACGCTGGTTTTGTTTGTTAGAAAGAACAGACAAAGCTGGTGGAAAAGACGGAAGTGTTTCTCTAGTGAAACACAAGGCAAATGATGGATAAGGTTTGGACTAAAGTTTAAAAAAAGTCCTTTTTTTTTTTTGATCTGCCTTTTCACTTGAGAAATCCATCCTTGATTTCTTTGCTGAAGTACTTGCTGTGTCCTCACAGTGAATTTGGAGCTAAAAAAGTCAAAGCAAACCCCAAACCAACCAACCAAAAAAAGCAAAGCAAATTAAGATAACAAGACAAAACCCACCTAAAAATGCAAAACAAAGGAAAACAAAGTCAACGAAACACCTGTTGGTGTCTCACCATTAAAAGAGTTTTTACTGTGGCACAGGATCATTTCTCAAGAAACACTTCCCTTGAAATGCAGTTTTACAGATTCACTGCTATAAGGTCCATGTTGATAAAGGGAGAAAATAAAAATAGAGTCTTTGTCACTATTCCAAAATTGGTTGTAAATCAAATATTTTTTAAATGCTGTTCCATGACCTTATTTCCTAATTTCTGCTTCTTTTGTGCTGTGCTGGCAACTCCACCGTTTCAAAGATGGCAAATACTTTCTGGACGGGCTAAGTCTGGAATTTGGGGGATTTGGACACCACAAACCTGCTCCTTCTCCAGCATATCTGCCTTTCTTAGGATCTTCATTGCATAAATATGCCCCGTGTCCTTCTTCTGAACCAGGCGTACCTGTGAGGAGAACAAGCCAGTTTAGCCTTCCCTGCCCCAGGAACCACCTCCTGGCAGGGAATTCTCCAAACTGCCAGGCACGGACGAGTTCTAATTAATTAACTGATCACCCGATTCCTCCCCCTCAGAGAGCTGCACAAACAGCTCCCCTTCTGCAAAGGAACTCCCCACCTGGAGCTTTTCATGCTGTGATTCAAACATTTCAGTGCCACAAACCTCCCCAAACGCTCCTCTTCCTATGACTTTCAGGGACTCAAAGTCATCCAGGCCGAGTCTGGTCCTCTTCAGCCTCAGGAACTCGGTTTCCTTGCGGGCGTGCTGGGACCTGCGCAGCTTTTTCTGAGGAGACAACGCCAATTCCTAAGTCCCTTGGCAGCAGAAACCCGAGCTATGCCATCTCCCTTCTCTCCGTGGAATCCCAGCGGGAGAGGGAAATGTGAAAAAGAGCGGTGTTTGTGGTGCTCGGGCACCTGCAGGGCCGTGCCTGGAGATGGCACCGCTTAAAGCCACAAGGTGGCATCGCACTCCCACATTCCTTCTTCCCGCTTCCCAGCTCCCAAAAACCTCAGCAACGGCCCAGCCGCTCTTCCTGCTTATTTCCCTGCCTATCCTGAGGGCAGACAGGGTGCAATGGACCTGGAAAAAACAACTTAGAGACCACAGCTCTGCGAGATAGCAACCAGAGATCCCTCCTCATCCTCATCCTCATCCAAACGGAGCAAAGCTGGGCCAGTTCGTTGTCTAAATCAAGGAAAAACCTTCAGCATTTTGCTTTCTAAACACATCCCACCTCTTTTTTTCCTTGCCAAACGTAATAGCAAACAATTTCAATCTTTGAAAAACATGCTGTGGCCACGTGTCATGAGAACTAAGGGTGGCATGAAAAGCCTTAGCCAGCTCTAGGAGGGATGATTCAAGCACATTCCCAGCTTTCCCTAATAAACAGGGGTTTTTTTTAGAGGGGCAATACTGAATTACAAAATCAAACTTGCTGTCTTGCTGGGTGATGTTTCTGTAGGCTCCTCAAATCCTATTTTTGAAGCAGTTTTTAAGGTGATATAAGTAGTATTTTTTACCTCCTCATCTGCAAGGCCTTCCTCTTCCATAGCCACTTCCAGCTTCTTCTGCCTGCCAGGGGGAGAAACAGGGGATGGTTTATTAAAGCCCAAACAGTGCAGCAAGACAACACCTTTGCTTCACATATTCCAGCCACTGAAGAATTTGCCTCAGATGGAAATGGGAAGGCTCACAGCCCACTCCACCCAGTTACTCACTTGTTTGCGCCCAAAAGCTGTGGAAAGCAGAGAAGCAAATTTAAGCACATACTTCTGGATTTGCAGAATTGGGCATTAAATATATAATAATCACTCGACTTACATTTCTTCACGTCTCCTGAATTAAGGCTGGTTTTCTCAGTTAGGGTTACAAAGCAGAATAAAAATGGTTTTTTCACGGTTTCACAGTCTCAGCTCTACCTCCAGCACCTCCAGCTTTCAGCCCCACCAGTCCAAGGCTCTTCCAACTGGGGCCACGCCAGGCTGGGAGGCTCCGAGTGGGGAGCAAAGCCTGGGAATCCCCCCCAGCTGGCAGGGGGTCAGCACATGGCAATGTGGCTGTTGGACCCCTCTTTTTCCACCCTCAGGATGTTTCTTGCCAGCTGTCGGGGGGCAGCTTTCCAAAGGTTGGTTATCCACTGGTAGCAGCCAAGACTTGGAAGGCTGGTGGTGTCTCTCTGCACTTGGGGAAGTACAGCAGCATCCCCCAAATCAAAGGCCCTCAGCAGACAGTCTGTTCTCCCAACTGGAGCGAACCCCACTCCATGGAATAATGAGGAAATGTGATGGAGAGAAGCCCTGCTGCTTGAGTGAAACCCCCCCAGTTAAAACCAGAGGGCCAGGGAGCGATAATGTCACACTCCAATGCCAACCTAAGACACCACCCTCAGCACAGTCACACGCCTGGGGCTCTGACACTTCGCTCGAGGGGCACTGCAGGGCCAGGACAGGCTCTCAGAGCAGCTCAGGCAGCGCTGACCAACACTCTGGAATCTCCCCCGGGTGGAAGGACAAGCCCCCCCAGAGGCAGGAGGAGCTGCAGAGGGGTGAGAGGGAGCAGGGGCAGTACCTGGTCTCCCTCTCCTCGTGCTGGATGATGAGGTTGCTGTAGAAGTTCTCCAGGGTGAGTTTGGCCACAGTGACTCTCTCCCGGGTGTGGTTGCTCATGGGAAAGGATGTTGTGGTCCCTGCAGTCATCGCCATGGTAACATGCACTGGAACACAGCGTGGCAAACCATTACTCACTCCAGGAAAAGAAAAACCCAAACCAGCCCTCTTTCCCACTCTCCATCTCCAAATTCTCGGGTAAGCTTGTCCACAAATAAGGAAAACGTCCCTCTGGAAGATCTGAGCCCAGCCTGGGGGAAGGAAAAGGCAGCACAGCACAGAAAGGAAAAAGGGAAGGTGAGAGGAAGACCCCACAGCTGGGCATGTCCCAACCCTCTGACAATTCCAGGAGCTACAAAAAGACCAGGAGAAAATGAAAAAGGAAATGGATAAAACCCCTAATCCCAATCCAGAGGAGAAGCTGTTTCAAGGATAGAAACCAACTCCCAATACCTCTGAATTTTAGAGCTGCTCAACAAAGTTACATGTGGATTTCTAGAAGTCATCACATCAAAATACTGGAATTGCTGTATTTCAAGTGGAAAAATTCTGTTGCTGGTTTTTTTTTTGGGTGGTTGGGTGTTATAAATCAAGAACCAACCACCAAGAATAGAAAAACCCTTCCCCCCCACAAGGCCATTCCTCTTGTTTCCTTTCCAGCCCACCTCTGTTCCTTACAGAGCTCCCCGTGTTTGGATTTTCCAAAAAATCAGAGGGGACTGTCCTTAGGCAGCTGTAAATATGTTACCCACGTAGATCAAGCACTTACAGCTTCTGGCATGTGGTCACTGGGCACTTAAAAACTGGGGAGAAAGAAAGAGGAAAGAAGAAAGGCTGCTCTCCTCTGGAGCTTTCATCCTGATCCCCAAAAACTCGGCTGCTGGAAGCCACTCCCCCTTGCCCTGGCCCTCCAGGCCTTTGGAAATGGTCTCTCTCCATCCTCCTGGTGGGCTCCCTGCTGGTTATTTACATAATCCTTCCACTTCACCAGGGGACTGGGAGGCAGCCAAAGCCCGAATTAGGATTAGGATGTCCAAGCAGACCCTCAGACCTGCTAAAGCGAACCAATTCCAAGTTTCACACAGAAGGAAACTCGCCCGTCCCCAGCAGGACAGGAGGATTCCTCAACTCTGCTCCACACTGGTTTTTGGTTTGATTCTGCCTGTCACCCTCTGCAAGGACAGCATTTTACCCTCCCCCCGTGACAACAGGATATTTGTTGCTGGAGATGCAGCTGCTGTGTCACAAACACAGGCATTTTATTATCATGGAGATGTTATTTTAGCTGTGTGTGTTGAAGACACCAGAGTTCTGAGAATAAAAATATACATCTCTCTATATAGATACCCACAGGCTTTAATGGCATTGCAGCTGCTTCAAAATGATGTCAACATTTCTATTTTTTTTAATCAATCTTTTTAATCAATCTTTTATACCCTTCAGTCTTCCACTAAAGAAAGATGAGACCTGTCAATTCTTAATAGTCTTGACTAAAAATTAAGGGGGTCCACTCTTCACAGAACCCATGCTGGATACGGCTCCAAGAGCTGGGAGAATTTTGCACTGTTCTCCCTGTTGTTTGGACAGTTTGACACTTCCCCCCCCCACCCTTGATAGGTGGGAAAATACAAATATAAACATAAAAGAGATGGATGAGAGCAAAGCTGGCACCGTGTTGGCATACCCAGATCAAACAGAGCAAACTGTGATTAAGTTATTTCAAGAAACAACCTAATAAGGTAAAAACCTGCCTTCTGATAATTTTGGAGCATCGGGATGGAGCAGCCCTAAGCCAGGCTTGGAATGGATTAACCTTAAGGTCCAACTGGCACACTCCAGCACCGGATACTTCTCCTTTGCATGCCCCTTGTTCCCGGGAGGATAAAACAACGCTGCAGTTTGATTTCCTGGTGATTTGTCTGCTCCTGCAAACGCTCACAAATTCAGGCACTGCCGAGTCAAAGTCACCGGGTTTTATTTGTTTGGTTTATGTTTGATTCCTGTAAAAAAGGAAATCCCAACTGCAGCACTGGCACACCATGTTATCCACCTTGGGGCTGCCCCTCACAGGAGGAAAACACAGAGGAGTGTCCCCCGTTATTTCTGCCACTGTGGAAAAATAAAAAACAAGCCAAAACCACCACCACCACAACAACAAACAAACTGTGAAACCAAGAAGCGTCCTAAACTCTCCAGATTCCCCAAAATAAGAAGGAAAGAGCACAGACCTGGCAAGGTATCCCGCAAAATCCTGTGGGATTTCTCGCAGCCGAGGAAACCTCTTCAGGTTTTTCCTCCTGCCTCTCTGCTTCCACTCAGGAGCCCCCCAAAACAAGGCACAAATCCACATCCCAAAGTGGGAGTAACCAAGCACAGCCCTTAAACACGACCTTTATAAACAAACGATGCCGGAGGGGACGGGGGCAGGAAGGAAGAAGCTTCAAAATAGGACCTTTTATTGACTGCACAGAGCCTGGACTGACCTCACCACATTACCGGGAATGCTTGGAAAATGTGCCACCCAGAGTTCTTGGAAATGCCCTCAAAAGCCTCCTGAGTTCACCCAAACCCATGGCACTTGCATAATGGAACCATCGCACTCCTGCTGCATCACTGGCCCACCAGCCACACTCGGCCACAACTCCTCCGGCTGACAAGGATCCCAGACCTTTCTTTCCGAAGGGCTGGGAATGTGCAGGAGAAAGACATCAAAGGGATCTAACAGGCAGGAGACACTGGGAAGGCACAGCCCTCGGGACAAGGCTGGGAGCTGCCAGGAGCAGGGATTCCATATGTGCTCCTGGCCTGGAAACACAGCCAGAGCCTCCTGCAGGGATGGCTCAACTCCCAGCCTGAGCCTTTCTCCTCCTGCCTGCAGAGAGCACCTACGGCATGGGAATGAGGAGCTGGGGATGGGCAGCAGCCAGGGAGAGGTGGGACAGCAGCACAGAGAAGGCAGGAGAGCAAGGATGTTCCTGAAGGATGAGGGGGAGCAGGGAACAACAGCCAAATGCTACTGGAGCCTTCCAGAGACTCCCCCGAGCAAGGCTCTCCTGATCCACCACAGAACAGCCCAGTTGGAAGGGTCCTCCCCTTTCTGGTAAAAGAATGTTGCCTAATTGACCTTTTTATTCCCAGACCATTCCTGAGTGGGAAGCAGAGAAAGGCCAAGCAGCATTTACTCCAGTTTCAGTCTGCATCCCTGTTTGTCACAACAGCTCCAAGCCAAACTCTCCGTTTTCCCAACAGAGTCTCCACATTTAAGATCCCCCCACCCCCAGACTCTGCCACACCACTGGTAGCTCAAAGCTTATGTGCTCTCGGGGGCACTTCTTGGCAGCTCCCACAGCCTGTCATTAATGGTTTCCTCTGATTTCCTTGGATTAAGACTCGGGTTAATGAGAGCAAAGCCACAGAGGCTTCCAATCCCACCCGCTCCAAAGTGGAGAGATGGAAGAAATCAAAGCCCGTGGAGAACTGATCTCCCCTGAAACACAGTGGGATCCCTTCCCGATCCCATGAGAAGACAGAATCCATTGTTTTTGAAGCCATGTGTGCAGCCTAATTACACCACAGCCCTGGAATAAACTGACTCTGGACTCTGGGCAGATTTCAGTCTGGGAGCAAACCCCACAGAGAGAAAAGCACCTTTATCCCCCCACGAAATGAGGAAGTCGCTGGGTCTCCCATTTGGATTTAAAATGGCAAGCTGCACGTCCAGCAGGACAGGGAACACCATTCCTTCTCCAGAATAACCCCATCAACTCACAGAAGGGCTGACAAGAATTTTCATTCACCCACCCAAGCACAGCCCTAAAGCTCAGCAGTCAGGAAGCTGCTACAGTAAAAAGGGTAAAACTGCAAAGTTCATGAAGTTCCCATTTAAATTCCGAGGGAATTTGGCTCTTCAGTGAAAGCCTCTGGATAAAGCAGGCACCAAAACATACTCGTGCCTTTGAAAACTCCCTTTTTTTCCCCAGCATGACACTGAACCTGCCCCTGAAATGAAGCACAAACGTGGCATTTCTCAAGGAATAGAAGGTGAAGCAGAAAGGAGAGAGGCTTTTGGTGCCAGACCAGTTCCAAAGGAAACAGAGAGCTCAGCAAAGTGGTACCTTCAGAAACTCCAGTTATCACTCACTGCTGGGGCTCTGCTGGGGGAGAAGTGAGAGCTGCCTGGCTCCTTCCAGACCACACAGCACAGCAGCTCTCCAGTCCAGGCACTAACCCCACTGCTGACAAGGATTAGATTTAGGAATGGAAGTGCTGTCTAG